>NW_016690407.1:417243-597145 GCF_001604755.1 Lepidothrix coronata | reverse complement strand
GCAGGCAAAGGTAATTTCATTTCAGAGAAAAAGGTGATTTTTATAGAATGAGGGGAATGAAAGTTCATCCATATCAGAATAGAAACATGAATTTCTCTGTGAAAACGAATGGAATCTAGTCTGCAGGAAAATTTGCAGTTTATTTTGAGAAATATTGCAAGGTTTCTGTAGACCTAACAGAGTTTTGATCAGCGTACTCCAAACTGTCTTGTCCTGCTCCAAATCAGCTCATGTTATTACTCTAGGACTTAATTTCAGCTGTGTACATTGCGTAACTAAAAGGTTTATATAAAAATAAATAAATAAAGTGGACTATAAATCATGAGTTTCCCACTGATTACTGGGGGGGGGGTAAGTGGGGCAGGGTGGGAAGGGGTGTATGGGATGGTATTCTAGTGTGGTTGTTTACAAAACTCTTTATACTACAGTGCAAAAGAGGAAAATTCCCACTCCAATCTATTTTGGCATAGCTTCAGATTAAATAAAAATTTTACTTGAGGTAATGTTTCCTTTCTCTTGGATTTCACCATTCACAAAAAAACTTCAGCAAACAACCACAACCCCCTCAAATCCCTCACAACTTTAAGAGTTGTACAATTTATTATTCTGTTACAAGGAAGCAAATTTTTCCTAAATTCTGAATAAAAACTGTTGAGTTTATTTGCTTGGGATTTTTTCTACTCTAGAAATTTATTTTTTTTTTTCCAATCAGGAACTGTAGTAAATCATGTCACAAATAAATTTATTAAAACAGTCTGATACGAATACTGTCTTTTCAAAGTGTTGACATTCTTAGATATAAAATACATATAATGTCTTCTCTACTTCAGTCTAGTGTAGTATGTTAGAAAACAAAACCAAAAGAAATTACAAAAACCCAAAACCCAAAACCAGAAAGCATAAATCTATATCTGTATTATTATTATTCTTATTTATTTTTTTATTTTTTTTAATTTAACATCACTAGGAACATGTGTCTCCCGGCACAGTTTTTATTTTGATTACTTTTGCCAGTTAAGTACATTTGGGCAGGGTGTATCACAAATCTAACTTCTTTTAGGCTCAAAGGATTCTTTTTTTTCTCGATATTATGGTTTTCATTGTATTTTCTTGGTAAGAAAAATAAAGCCATGACTCTAACTGCTTAGCTCAAGAATTTAGTGGAAGTTGGTTTCAGATATTTGTATAATTTATTCAAGGTGCCTCTTTTTTGAGATTACAATGTATCTGAGTGTACTCTAGATTTCCATCACATCAGTAAAGGTAAGAAACAGAATTGTACTAATTATGTCCTTGGATATACAATTTTAACATGTGTAGAATTCTGAGATTTGTGAACCTTCATGATATTAGATGTATGCCAGCGGACTAGACAGTCTGTAGTTGCTATTAGGACATATTTAGATATGAAGGACTATTGCCTCTAAAAGTCTTTTTTTTTTCCTCCCAATCTTTACCTTATCAAGATTGTGGAGGCAAAGGGCACTCACAGGAGGCACAGAATATACACTAGGATCTCCCATCTTTTCTTCTGAAGGCTTTGATCAGCATAGAAATAGTTCTTGACACTAAAAATTGTATTTTATTAGTATTAATATTCAACAGTGTGATAAATAAAAATAAATTTGCATTCATTTCATGCTTCAGACCAAATGAGACATTGCTGATAAAACTAAATACATTCACTTCACTGTTTGAAGGTTATCTTTGCAACTATAAAGGTTGTAGGTTGTGTTTGTTTTTTGGAAGATCGGGTAGTACAGTATGAGACAATAGACATGCTGGGAAAATCTCATGACTCAGAATTGGGGCAAAACCCAATAAACATAGCCTGTCATTTAAAAAAAAAAAAAAAGAAGTCAAGCAGGAAAACATATATTTATCTCATTTATTGGAATTTATTTATGGTTTGACAACATTTCCTAAGTGGCACTGTAATAAGACCTTTCAAAACAGAATTAATTGACAGAATAACTAATAGTAAGATCATGGCATTCAAATTTTAGATAATGAGGTTTACAGGTCTGCACACTATGGGTCATCATAGACATGAATTCAGGGTTTTTTTAAATCTGAAGTGAGTTTCCTGGCCATGACACAAATAGTAATTGGAGACAACCTTTCTCTCTTTCTCATTTTTGATCTAAACCTTTAATGAAATCTAAAGAAAACTTTCCAAGAAAAAAATGGGTCACTGAAATCCATGTATTTTTATGCCAGGTTTATTTTTAACAAATCAACATTTTTCCTTGATATGTCTTTTGTCTGAATACTCCTGAATAGCATTAAGTCTGAGGTTCCTTTCCTCTAGTCACATAGAGGGTTGAAGGATACTGTTTAGCCATCTGTCCTTCCTTTTTTCACCTGAAACACATTTCTACTGCCTGTAATGCCTTGTATTTGATGGGAAGCGGGAATTGCCACTTTTGCATTCTGACAGGCAAAAACTGTTGCAATTCAAGAAATGATGTTATATCTTACAAACAAAATCATCAGAAAATAACAACAAAAAAAAGAAAACAATGAGCTTCTAGCTGTATGGATAAGCAGAAGGAAGAAAAAAATCTCGGTTTAACTGTGACTACTGAAAGCTTTGTATTGTGCTGTTATCAACAGCTGACATCTGTGCAGAAGTGTCCTGTATGACACTGGTGTTCCACATCTCACATACAAGTAGCTTTTAAGCAGGGATGAAACAGGATCTGGGTCAGAAATCCCCTAGAGGCAGTCTATAGGAAGAAAAATCTCTGTAGCCAGATTTCCAAATCATTGCTGTAGGCAATCCAATTCCAAACAGAAAGATGAGAACCAAAACAAAACAGTAGAAACAAAAGGTATAGTCTTCTGACTTCAGAAGTATTTCCAACCTGATTTCCCTTTAAGTCTGTGCGTTACCAGTTGGAAATCCATAGTTGCCTTCAAAATAATTATAAACACAGAAATTTTTCATGTCAAGGCAATTACACACATTGAATCATGATGATTAAATATAAGTTACCTCTATAAGATTTGCTGTTTTCTTTCTGAGCAAATAGCCATAGGTAAAATGGAAAGAGGAAATTAGGAGACAATATGGATGAAGACTCAGACCATCATTCACAGGAAATAATTCTTGGTATCAGTGACCTGAAATGCTCCATTATTTTGGGGAACAGAAGAACCACCTTCACCCAACACTTTATTTAGGGGTTCTACTCTTTTATTTGTCTCAGGTGCTTTGCCTAAGATTGCACATAAAACTCAGTCACAGAAAATGTCACTTTGTTACTGGAGTAATTCTCTGACTGATGTTTCTGAGCCCCAAATTTACCTCATGAGCCTTAGCAGAAGCTAAGGAGCTAAGTAGAAAAGGGGAAGAGATGTAGCTGTTGTTCCATGTGCCACTGAAGGAAGACCAGCTTGGCAGAGAGTATATGATCTGGCTCCCTGGTCTGAGTGCTAACAAAGCCATACTGGGGCAACTATTAAGATCCTACAGAAAGGGAGACCTATAACTCTGGGACTTGAAATTCTGGGATTTGACCCTTAGCACTGCAGTTTATGTGAAGACACAAATACCTACACTTAATGCAGAAAAAGAGCTATGTCTTTTGAACTGTACATTTCTCTTTATTAAGACATCACATTTTCAATCTCCCACTCAATGTAAACAGGCTTGAAATCATTTTATCCTACTAAGCCTAGCGCTCTGTTCAATTATCGTCATAAAAAGGAATAGCTTTTGTTCTGCAGTTCACTGCAATTGGTTTCCAATAATTACCTCTGTGTCTTTTTACCTATCCAGTTTACAGAAAAGATCATAGTATATGTAAAGTTTACATTAAAAAAAGTTCAATAACTTATTATCTGGAGATAACAATTTAGCCTTATGTTCCCTGAGTATATTGTGGCTCTTGTGGTTTCTTTTCTCTTTGAATGACACGGTCAATGGTTCATCACATTTGCACCTCAGAGGCAATTGTTACCCACTCTTGTGTGAAAATAGTAGAGTCTATTTAGATTAAATTGCTCAAGATCCTCATGTATTGGTAAAGGACGAATCACAACATTTTGCTTGAAAGAAGATTGCAGTTGCCTTCTACCTCATGCATTCAGAGAAAAATTTTAAGTGCTATGCAAAAAACATTTTCATGAGCACAGAGAGAATTTGAAATTCATTCCATTCCTTCTGCTCAAGGAAGACAATGTACTTGAGAAAAAAGAAAGAACTGACAACAAAATATGTTAGTTACTTGTGTCATCATTTAAGACCTCCTGCACAATAGGAAAAGTGCAAGAATACAGGAAAACCTCTAGGGGGAAATTATGTATCAAGAAAAAATGTGGAACTTCTGTTACAAATACATGTGCAATAAACATAGAAACATATATTAAACATTTTAAAATCACCTTGACCCTTGAAATCTACATGTAAAAAGTAGGACATTATATTAAAAAATATCTGGTTTTAAAATATTGCATAAGTAAAGGAATAAAATTGAACAGTTTAAGCCATTTTCTGTACAAGTTGATTTCAATTTTTAAATTACAGTACAGCATACCTGTGTTTACTTTGATTCATTATTTCAATTGGCTTCCAATTAACTGAGATGATAGTGAAAGTGAAGGTGGTCTGTACTAAACCAGAATATAACTATAGATGTAAATATTATAAATATAAATACTATAAACAATATAAATAATAAAAAATAAAATAAAATAAAATAAAATAAAATAAAATTACATTTCTTTAATACATTCCCATCTTGGACATAGGAAACATATTTCTTTGGACAAATCTGTCTTTGAAGATAGTCCATTCTTTGCTGTTTGAAATTACACTAGACTTATTAAAGTAAGATTTAAATGAGGTACTACTAAAAGTACTGTGTGATTAATTTCGTATGACAGCATATCTTGTGAACTAACATGAAAACAAGGAACTCTTAATTGCAAAACTATTGAGGAATGCATGAAAGGTAAGTTCTGAATATTTGAGGCGATTAGTAAAAGTGCATTCACATAAAATAGGGTCAAAATTTATGTTCAACATAGAGTGAAAGAAATTACAGTAAAGTGATCATAACAAAAGAATAAAATCTTTTCAGTTTAACTGTGCATTTTAAAGCTACAGGCAAAACCCTGGAGAAGTGAAATTGGTGCCCCTTTTCTTCCTCTTGGGGTATGATTTGAACTTCTTTCTAACCACACAGAAGTAGGATGAATACCAGTACTGTCAAATCTCCTTGATCGCAGGTTTTGTTTGGGTAATTGTTTCAAAAGACAAACAAAATACCACACTTCCTTCATTATTATCTTCTGTCATAAGACTGTTGTATAGAAAAAGGTTCACTTTAATGATAATTCACTATTTTGGCATGTCTTGTTAGTATATGTGTACAAGTAGGCACATAACTGACAGACAAGCGTTAAGGGAAGGTACGGGTCTGCTTTTGCACACTTGGGAGCACACATGCAAAAACCCATGATGCAGTTGTTTTTGCAGAGATAGAGGTGGGCTGGAAGTGCTGTGTTTGAGGTTGCAAGCTCAGTGGCAAGTTGGACCTAAATTTTCTACAGGATTTTGAGGGCACACCAGCTCAGCACTCTTAATAAAGCTTCAAAGCCTTAATAGAGCTACTGCATGTTATATGCTGGGTAGCGTTGAGGACTTTGTACAATACACACAGACAAGCTTTCTCAGTTACAGCTCCACAGCTGTGAGCTGGTTCCTGGGGATGCTGCACCCTGCTTAGGGGCATGCCCTCTTCCAAGCCTGTCTCACTGCCATCAACATCCTTCGTCCTCTGCCTTTGACCTCTGGAAGCACAGCAATCCAGTCCTATTTTCTGCAGGGAGGAACTTCAGGACAGAAGGGGATTCCCTGCAGTTCTGCATCTCTAAAGTACTCCCACAGAAAGCAGGCACGGTTTGACTATTCTTTTCCATGATATAAAAAAAAAAATGCTGTATAAATACGTAGAGGTTTCTTTATCTTGTGGAGTGTAACTTTATCCCATCTGAGGAACAGAAAAAGCTTTCAGAAGAGATGGAATGAGGAAAATTACTAAGCAGTCTGTGGACAGCCAGACATTCTTTGGTGTTCAGAATATTTTTTTTTCTGAATAACTCCGTTATTACTTTTGGGGTATATTCGAAGGAAATCTTCACTTGACTCTGTATAGGAATTTGTGTCACCTAAAGATCACAACCGGAGTTCCTTTTAACAATAGAGGGAACTTTGTCTTTCAAGTATAGATAGAAAAGAATAATAATTAATTTACAAAAATAAGTGTTACCTAAAGATTTACATAACTGTTGAAATTATTGTTTAAAAATGTGTTGCTGACCAAGATATATTCATCTTAAGAACCTTAAAAGTAAATATACAAAAGACCGTCATTGTTTATTTTGTGCTAGAATTTTGCATTTATAACTTAACAAATTTTTAAAAACAAGAAAACAAATAAAAGAAACCAACAAACCTTTCTCTTTTCCTTCAAATAGTTACAGGAGTGTGGCAGTGACGCATTTCAAGCATTTTATTCCAGACTTACAGGTGTGCTTTCAAGTCCCTGGCCTTATTTGTGCCAAAGTCCGCACCCTGAGACGACCAAGCTGTAGACAAGCAAGGTAGTTGCTCTTCAGCTTGGAATGTCAAAAGTGTTTGAATACAATACTGTTTTCTTACTGCTTACGGATTTCAGAAATGATGATGCTTTATGCCTCTTAGCCCAGTGGATCACCTAGTCTAGAGAAGTGCCTTTGATTCCCGTCTTAACTAACAGCTGTGATAACACAAGGATGTATCAGGAAACAAAGCTAAACACAGCTAGATGGTGAATATTCAAAATAACTAAAGTTTGATGTTCTCAACAGAGTACAGATTATAAAAATTTATTTGGCTGTAGTTTACTCAATATGATCCCTAATTTCTAATTATATTGAAAATCCTAATCTTAACTTATTCTGCAGCAGAATTTTTAATATACAGTCAGTGTTCATAAAAACAGAAAAAAACCCCAAACAAACAGAGAAAAACCCCAAACAAAAACAAAATCCAAACATTGGGATTATATTCACTTCCTACAGTTTATAATTAGAAAAATCAATGTATTCAGAAAATAAAAAGATATTCTCATCATTAGCATTCCTTGGTAAATCTTTTTGGTTGAATGAGTGCTTAAATATCTAATTAGTATTGGGCTTGAGACTCATGAGACTTTATCTTTTCAAATGAAAACTGATCAAGGCTGAAAATCAAAGGAAATATGGAAAAATACTTTTAAAATTTTTCATGAAAAGATGTGTATATTACTAATTGAACTAGAATCAAGAGTTTCTTCTATTAGTGAGATGATACAAAATCTGAAAAACTGCTGAATAAGTATTACTACTGTGTTTACACAAATAGAACTTTCAATTTTTACAAAAACTTTATTTAAATACTATATAAAGGAAGAATTATGAGTTCTATTTGACTATGCTCTGAGATGTTAAGTAAATACTCATCTTTCTTCAAAACAAATTAAGAAAAATGTAACAATAAATAAGATTATGCCAAATTCCACTTCTCTGAAACTGTTACTCATTGTTTCATTGATTGTTTACTTACTGCATGCTCCATTTTTCATTTTAATCTCAGCTCTATCTGAAAGTCTACAGAGTTGGAGTCTTCTGATGGAGATAATCAGACAATGTTACGTTGCATGGATAAATTTAGTATGTTGCGCTCAGTTTCAAAACCATGTCACAGTTATGGTTTTGAAATTTGTATGCTTTTAGGTTAAAAATAAAAAAGTAGTGAATAACCTAAGAAAAAGTAGGTCAAAAATTACTTAAAATTATTTGAATCATGTTGTTGTCAATGAAGTACAACTTCCTCATGTCAATATGATCAGTCAAGTTCTGATATTACTACAAAGGCATACAGGACAATTATCTGCCTTTTGAATTTACCTCTTCTACTGAAAATTCTCACTGACTTTTGATATCTGTGTCTGGGTCATTGGTGTATTCTGTGTCTTCCTCTGTGATGGGCAGAGAGAAGAGTCAAATTCTTGCTTATCTGTAATTGTACTGGTTTGTCCTCTCAAGTAGAGAATGGGCAATATTTTATATGTATACACTCAGAAGTTGAAATTTTGAACAAAATACTTCAAATACTGCACATTTTCTTTTTTTCTTTCTTTTTTTTTTTAAAAAAAAATTCTACATATGTATATGGATGATGATTAGTAATTTGGCATAGAGCCAGTCTAAGTCTATATTCCTATTCCAGTGCTCAAGACTGAATCTAGAAAACACTCTTGTGTCATTTAATTCATCGCTGGCATAACTGTAGTATTCAGGTCAATACCCTATTATTTTTAATAATAGGGTTTATAGTACAGTATATGTAAGCATATTTTTAATATATTATGCAAACTCAGTCTGGGTGTATAATTTTAGAGTTGAAATTTGGTACTACTACAGGCACAATAACTACAAAAACTTAAGTATATAAATCTACTATCTGCACATTACAAAGTAATCTGTGACCTCTCCTTACTGATATACTAGATAACTACATTAGCTTTAGAGATTTTCAAAATTTGCATTATTCTCCTTTGAAAAAGCTCATCTTTGTACCTTCAGTCATTTCCTCCCCACCTCGGACAGAAAATACCTGTCTAAAAGCAAAAATGTTGACTAATCAAGGTTGCCTATGCACAGTTGAAGTTTAGCAAATTGTTCTAGTTTTTATCTTCAGCCATAAGACTGGCATATAGGCCTGTGCTCTTGTGGGCACTAGTATTAGGCACTATTTGAAAAGGAAAAAGCAGTTCCCATACCTTCCAGAAGATGTTCAGCACCAGTTTTAAACAGAGACTGGAAAAGAATTTTTGTGTTTGCAAGTAACATCATAGATTAGTCTGACACAGTGAAAATAAAGACATTATTTTAGTTGCCTTTATTTAGTTGTACACTGGTTGTCATCTCATTTCTGACACTGTGCTACAAAAGCACAGTGGAGAACATTAACTACAGAATCCCAGGCTAAACTAAATCAATCTTAATCTTGTCTGACACAATTTTTAAGTGAGTCTGAATGTACCTTTTCCTGTTTCTGCTTGAAAGCTATGGAAATGTCTACAAAGCAGCAAGGACCTTGAATTATCAGCACAGTACTGCCAAAAACATGTTTACAATTCATCTTTGCTTATATAATATCTGTTTATGCTGTCTTTGAGATATAAGCCCAGAAGATAGTCAAGTTCTGATGTCATGTGTGGGCATTGTTGTCACAGTTGGTGACACTTTTTTCAAGATGACAGAGGAGTTTTTCCTGTAAGTTAAATGAGTATGAGATTCTATCAATTTTTGACCAACATCTTCTTTTTTTGGATCTAAGACAGAGAAAAGGAAAAAAAAAACGCTGCAGACATGTATGTAAGTTTGTACATACATAAGACAATTAGCAATCTATTTATTTTATTATTTGGCACACTGAATAACCTATTTCTTAGGACTTTATCTATGTCACTAAAAATGCAGATTGGGAAATCTACCAGCCTTTGATTGAATCTGAATCAGCATTCAGAAAGAGTCTTTCCAGGGTCAGAGAAGTGGAGAAATTTTGCATGAAAGCTCCATGGTTTTAAGTCTACCCTAAAAACATATTTAATATCACTGGAAAGGATGATGTGCAGTTGCAAACAGGAAACGGTGAAGTTGGTAACAATGGTATCTGTTAAGCTGTGGCATTGAGGTGACACTTTTGCATGACATGTAGCACTTCAAGAAAGTATTGCTGGAAAAGTGCAGATGACGTGGATGTCTCCTGTGAGTCAGATAAGAAAGATTGTTTCCTGAGGGAGTTCCCGGACAGATGGCATTTGCAAATGAAATGGCAGTGATGACAGAATTTGCCCAAGCAGATGTAAGTTTTTTCCAGGGAAATAAGGAGTTGTTGAATGAAGCAGGATCAGCATCAACACCTGTTAGAATGGACCATCTGAGGAGATGCTCAGATAGCTATTACGTTACACAGACAGCTAAAAGACAACAGTGTTGTTAGTTTCGGGATTGGAAATCAGGTTTTTTCCAAGGAGAGCAGTCAGTGAAGAAGGAATGGAAGAAATAGATGCAGAAGGAAGTGAAATGGTAGATACAAAACCTCAACTGCTGCATGAAATGGGGGAATGCAGACCCTATGAACTTCAGGGTTTTTATTACTGCAGCTTTGTTTCTGTGAGGCTTTAGCCACTTTTGCTCTGGGTGCACAGAAGAAACTGTGCAATCTGATGGTGTATTTAGGCACAGTAGTGACACTTCAGCTATGCCTATGAATAACAGAGATTAACAACTTCAAACTACTGGAATTCAAAATTTTTTGGATTAAAAGCTGCTCTAAATTTATATTGCATAACTGAGTCACTATTAAATAATTTCAATAAACATAAAATATTGCAATAGATATTTTAGATAAAAAAGCAAGTTCAACTGCAGATGCCTAAGGGGAATTAAGCAGTTTTCACAGCCTTTAAGTTTGTTTTATTTTATCTTCCAAAGAAATAGAAAAGCAAGGATGCGAATAATAGATTTCACCTGTTTGCCTATTTCTAGACATGAGGCTGAGACAGGGGTCCAGAAATATGCAGAAATACAGTATGATAGGGACTAGGTATATTTAGCAACAGTTTAAAAAATGACATAGAAAGTTTTCATTATAAGGAAGTGCATTACAGTTATTCACATCTTGCTTAACACTGAGTCCACCTTATAGAAAGACGGTAAAACTTTTATTTTAGAAGAGTTAAAGACAATATTATGTGATAATCCTGTATGTCTAGTTCATTTATGACTGAAACCTTATGAAATAATAACAATATTACCCTCTTCTCCAATGTGTTATTGATTAAGGTAGTTTGGTCTACTCTGATATGTTCATGGAGTAAGACAAAGCACTGAGGCATAAGCCGTTGTCATTTCTAGATGCAATTCTGTCAGTAAAATCTTCAGGTCATTCAGTCATCACACTGGGATTCTGTTTTGTTTAAGATAAAAAAACAATAGGGGCAAAGATGTAGATTTTCTCACCTTGATTGATCTAAGAGCAAAAGAGGTAATGTTCTGTAGAGTAAAACATTGCAGAAACAATAAGGAGGGATGCACTAACAATCTATGCCATTCTGAGAGTAGTCTCAGATTTCCAGTATATCCAATATATCTGAGGAGATCCAGTCAAATATTAATATGCAGGCTGAAAACTTAAGAATCAGATTATTTTGCAGAGCAAACTGGAATATTAGAAAAGGATCTCCGTGTCTTGAGGAATTTAGCTATCACACACTGTGCTCACATTATCAAGAGTGAAACAGAAACTGTTAATTTGTTGATCTATTAAAATGTGTGAGAGAGTATATATACACAAGTAAGAGGTAACTGAGTTACATATAACAGAAACAACTTATCTGAATTAGAACAAAGAACATGAGCAGATTTATTGTTCAATACATTTCAAAATATATTATTTATAGTGGGTTTGTATTTTGGTTGTGTTTTATATCTTTGTTTTCTTTTTTTTTTTTTTTTATTTGTTATAGTTGAAAAAGGTATGTTTGTAAAGTTGATTAGGAACTAATAATATTTTTCCAAGAGTTTGACTTGCAAGAATTTTCCAAATTTCCCTTGTACAAGTTGTTGAACATTTCTGAAGAGGCTTTACTGTTGTCTTTACAGCAATAAAGAGTTAAAACAAATTAAAGGAAGAAGTGTTTAATAGTTCTATACAGTATTGTCCTGGCATATATTTATTTTTGTTATTTATTATTATTAATGTTAATATTAATAAGACTGAAATTCTCTATGCTTTGGACAGTTATGCAGTCTCTCCTAATATTAATGATTTCAACTTTTGGACTTGTTTCCTTTATCCAATAAGTATGACGTACATATTATACAGTGAATCTTATCATGTAACTACTCTAAAGAAACAAAGGATTTATTGAATAACAATAATAGACATACATATTTTGCACGTTTCCTTTTGGCAATTGTATCAAAGATAGTTTTGCCTCTCTTTAAATATGCCCTTTGTTCAGCATATATGCATACATCTATGCCCTTCCTGCACACAATAGGGTGAGAGTATTTTTCTGTTCTGTAGAAGGGTTGGAGTATTTCTATAGTATGTCACAATTTGATTTGGCTGTCAACTGTGCACTAATAACTTGAAGTGCCATCCATTGTATAACACCGTATATAATGCTCAATGACCTCAAACCTTGTTGGAGGCTGATCATATTGAAGTGGTTTCAGAAAGAATCATATTTGATATATACCTGTTTTGTGTACCTTTTTCCTTTTTTTTTTTCCTAACAGAGGAACAAACACATTGCTTCAATGTATCAGAATTTTTTTTGATTTGTACACTTACAGGATGATTGTGATGTCAGGCTGCTAAGGTTAAAAGATGGGTTGCTAGACAGCATTGAATAGCAAACATATTAAAAGTAATTTCACATACATGAGGAGGATCTTCTGGCTATTTACCATGAGGAAAAATTTGCCCTCCGCTAGTGTTGCCAGTTTTGCACAGCTCCTGTTTCACCATAAGACAATTCCATTCACTACTTCCTGATATTAGTATAATCATGTTTTCTGTCTCCATTGTTCCTGACACAAATACATATAACACCGCTGGCAGATACCAAACAACACAGACTGCATATATATTCTGGCAAACTGAACAGGGTCAATGCACAGACTTGCACACTGACATGTGGTCATTCATACTGTTAAATTCTTAGCATGGCCCCTGAAATAATTTTGGACTCAACCAGCACTCTCAGAGACTATGCCCAGGCACAGTTTGATGCTATCATGGGCCAGGGACTCCTCCTCACAAGCAATCTGGATGCAGTTACTACAGTTGGAGATGAAAGAGAATTTATCTATACAGAAACATGTGCCAAAGCAGATGGCAGCAGGGCCAAAAAATAGTTTGTGGTGCATTTTCTTTATTAGCACTTAGACGACAAATAACATGCACTCCCCATGTAACTACATCTATTTAAATTCTGCATCCTTGCTCTTAGCTTTGCAGTGTAGTGAGTGATGTTTAACAATCAAGCCAGCATGATTTATGCACTACTGCAAAGGATTCATGTATTTATTTTTAACTAAGGAAAGTGGATGATTAAAATCGACCTAATTCTTTATTGAGGCAATGCTTTGTGATAACATTTCTTTCATAAAAGTGTTCTGTGGAAGTCATAAATGAGTCTGTACAAATTATGTCAAACTCTGCCTAATTCCCAGAGGTGTTTAAAGATGAATTGATGCAGGAGGCATGCTCCAGCCAGAGTGTTGCATGTAGGGTTTTTTTGTGGCATTCATGGCTGAAGCTAAACCCCTGAATGTCAGAGAGACACTCAGGATTCTGTGCAGTACTGTCTGCAGAGAGTGTTTGACCTTCACTAAGGTACTTGCTAGGGGCATTCTAGTCTCCTGAATGCTCATAGGAGGCCACAGACACCTATGGCCTGTTTTGATAGAACGTAAAATCTAGTGCTGAGCAATTTTCACTTCAGACAAAGCCTGCAATGCAATTGAGCTGTGCTTCTTCAGCACAAAATGCGAGGTGACATTTAAGCTTCTAGATCTTACAGTTTCTGTAGTGTCAAAAAGGTGAGGATCTACCTTGACTGACTTAGTGGATTTTGGATTAAGTTCTATATAAGAAGTCCAAAGATGGTGCAAACTTTCCCAAAAACCCCATACCCTATCTGGTAAACTCATAGTTATGCATATGTCCTGTCAACAAACCTGTACTCATTACATCTGTTGGTACTACCTTACCTGGAACAACCCAGGCAGAAAAAAATTCCTCATGCTCTTCAGCTACAGATTGTTTATTATATATTCTTTTCTGCTTAATTTATTATTTTATTTTCTATATTTTTAATGTTTCATGGGACAGTGTCAACTTTAAAGTTAAAAATTTTCTGGTAAGAACAGTGATACCATCTCAGGCTTTGATGGTTCATAATCCTGCTGATAACTTTTACTGGTTCAAATCCTAAGTCACATCTGAAGATGTAAGTGTTCATAGGATCCTGTAGATTACCATCATAATATTTTCCAGCAGGACAACTAATGTTTAATGTCTTTTGGATATAGATACAGACTCAATTATGACAGAGTTTCATAAAATAAAATTTTTAAAAATCCCATTTTGCTTCTTTAAAAGGATAAAAGTAATTTATTTTTTTAAATTAAGTATATAAATAAATATTCTAACAAAAGAAGGGGAAAAAAAGAATGATAAAATACTTGTCCTAGTGCTTTGACTCAAATGCAGAGACTGAAGCAATCTGTTTTCAATTAATCTTAACTTTTTATATAATTTTCCTGAAGGATAAATGTTTATTGTTCAAGAAAATGGTAACTGAACTCAAAGTGATGTTGTTTATGAATCTGTATCATGTTCTGAAAGGCCAACCTACCTTAGAAAATCATCACTTACTTATCTTTAGCTGCCCACTCTGGGAATAGAATAATTAAAGAAATGAACTTATTACTACTCTTAATATATTTTGAGCCTATTTCCCCCTTGGAATATACCCCTATATGAAAAATAAAGCAAAAATCGTTTTGAGTGCCTAGTGCTAAAGCCTCTCTTTTATCCTGACCAGTAAAAGTGATTAAAAAAATTTAATTGATTTCTTCAATTTACATTTTTTGTAAAACAGACAACAAATCTATAATTTGGTCTGCTGTGATAGCTCAAGAGAAAATATATCAATGGTCTCAGTTATAACGCACAGTATTTGCTTGAATTCCACTTCATATTCTCCACTTCCATTTTCTTCAGGAAAAAGGATTGAACATTACAGTGTTAACTCACTTCTAAACACAATTTTGTCCTTGGAACAGTTGCACAGCATAGTGCTTAAACAGAGGCCTTTCTTAACTCACACTGCTACAGCCAAGGTCTTTGCTTTTGTAAGAACTGATATGCACACAGGTAAACTCAGATGACCAAACCATGGGTAAGGTATTAAGGAGAAGTTTATTCTGAAGTAGGAAACCCTAAATACACTGCAACAGGCAAGAGAGCAGCTTAGCCTGTTTTGATGCTTTTATAACAACACCTTTCACATGCATGTGACTTCAAAGTGCTTTACGTGAGTTCTGTGCTTTATGGTTTCTTCCTTTCCCTGAGACACCTCAGGATTTTTCCTAGGCCTAGTTTTCCCAGCAATGAACACTTCCTTGAGCAAAAGTCTTTTTTCACCTCGAATAAATCCTCCATGTTTATCCTTCTTTCCCTACAGCACTCTTTACTTCAAACCCAGTCTGAGATACCTTGATGCCCAGTTTTTACAGGGACAATGGATACTGCTCTTCTGGAGAGACCATGCCTGTCCTCAGGGCTTCCAAGCCATATGTGGGTAGGACTGGAACTAGTAACACTTCTCAGAATATGCCTAAATGTCTTGCTTACAAGTAAAGTTTTTCCATAATAACACAAAGAAATCTGGGTGTTGCTTTTCTACAGGATGCTGTAATATTTTTACAGAAATCAAGGAAGCAATAAATGAAATTTTCTGTGCTACCTTTCTTGGAAAAGTGGAGTCTGCCTTTCATGTGACCTATTTGGATAAACAGATGAAAGCAATGAGAAATGGAGGTTTCAAGAAGAGCCATAAAAACCATTTGTATGGTTTGATATTTTAGTATACATATAAGCTGAAGCATTGTCATCTCAACAATGACTTCTCAACGATATCTTCTAGCAATTTCTCCCCAAGGAACATCCCTCACCATACTTATTCCCGCTTTTAAAAGAATTCTGATTTCTACCTATAAACGTTCCTATTAATGACATATTTTAAAGCTGTCTAAAACAATTCCAGTGTTTTTACACTGGAAAAAATCACCAAAGCATGTCAGATTACCCTTTTGTAGTGTTCTGTGTCAGCCCCTTCAAATGTTCTATTAATGGGAAGCAAAAGGTTTGTTTAATTGTTTATTTTCCTTCTTCACTGTACAAAGGAAGCACTTTTTGGCTAGAGTATGTGAATATATAACACTCAAATGTATCATGAGTTGCTGGCAGGAAATATATAACTCATACTTCCTTATCTGCAAATAGCATGTTACCATTATGGAATAGGTCAAGCATTCTTTTTGCCTAAATCACATAAGACTGCTTTTGAGAGCTTTTCTAGAGCTTAAGAGGCTCTTGCTGAAGGACTAATGTAAGATAATAGAAAGTTCAAAATATTTAAAAACACCAAGGAGGAGGAGACATGAAAAAAATCTTCCTTCGGTTTATTCATCAATATGCATTTTAAGAAATTACACTGAAGCCAGAAAATTACTCTGGAATGATACTAGAAGATTATAAACAACATGAAAAAAATTATCTTGGAAGAAAACAAAACAAGAGAGAAAATAAAATACACTTAAGTGTAATCAAAAGGAAAACTTCACAAGATGAAATGTCTCAAAAGAAAAACAGAATAATAAGGCTAGAATTTAGATAAAATAGCAATCAGCTAAATGATAAACCTATGTACCTAAAACTTACAAAAAGACCTGTCATTGATGTAATTTTAGTAGTTATAGCAGTCTTCAAAAGTTGAGACACATGAGTTAAAATCTGGTGCAGTTATCTGCTCATGATGATTTCATTCAACTTCCCTGTGTGCTGTGAAAGTCTGTGTTTAGAGTACCCCGAGTCTTCCAGAGCACTCCATGGGAAGACTTTGCACCTCCCTTCTCATGGCACATGCCTAGAAAATTCGTGTTATAAAGCATTTAATGTAATCATTACGGACATGGACATAAAGTCAAAGGCATTTGGCTGCCTAACTGCCAAAAATTTGTAAGAGTTAGGATACTAAAATCAGTGAGAAGTTTGAGTCCAAATCCCTGAATCAGCATCATGGTTACAGAGCTTCCTCAACGCTGTGTGATTTATTTTTCTAAATTGAAGCATTGATGACAAAATTAACATCTTTATCTTGCATTCCAGATTACTTATTTAGCTTACTAATGAATGACTGAATAGTCAGGATAGTATCAAAAGTGGTTATTCTCCATGAGGGGGTCAGAAGATATCTGTCACCTATGCTAGATATCAGAAGTTATATCATAGTCAATGCAGAATTAAGCTATAAAAGTAATAAAGCTTGGGCAGTTATTCAGTTAGACACAAAAGGTATTTCAGATACTGTAAGGTATCCTATCCTGTATCTGCATCCAGCCCAGTCACCAGCTGCTTCTCCACAGACGTAGAGATCATATATAACATTGTGATGTGTCAGCCTTATGCACATGCCCTGGATACTCATCTGTAATGGCATAAGACAGCAACATTTAAGTAAACAAATCCCACCTTACTTGCTTATGGTCAGATGAAATTAGTTACTCTCTAATCTACATTAATTGCATTGACTGAATCCCCACTGAATATAATGAAAGACCTGAAAATTTGCAAGCTTGTAGATGTCTACATCCAGACACTCAGTCCCACTATCTTCATTTCATAATGAATTCTATTCTAGCTGGCCACAGTGACATCTAATTGAAAATATCGTAACTTAACATCAGCAACTTGTTCACTCTGATGAATATTAATTAATATTTGAGGAGCTTTGGCTCTCTTTAGGGGGAAAGAATCTATACTTGTGAAGTATATTTATAATTAGGATTACTATCTGATTAAAAGTTTAGGGTCCTAAACACAGAAACTTTTAGGTTTAACTTTTAAGTTTTGCTAGCTCAGAGAGTTGGAAAGGAGAATTCTATCATAATTAAATTACAATAATGGCAAAAATATATAGAATAACAGAAAAGAAGTAGGATAAAAATAGATGAATTAAAAGAAAAAACAATGGTTGGGTAAAAACAAGACAAGAACAATAAGAGCTCTTTGTAGGATCCTGGACAAAGTTCAGTTTCATCAGTTCCTCATATCCATTCACACTTTTTCCACTTTGTCTTCATGAAGTACTAACTTCTTGAAGACAACAAATTAGGCTTCATCGTGTTCCCATCAAAGCAAGTGGTAAAACTCCCATCAATTTTAGTAGGTCAAGGGACAAACTCAAGTTTATGTCATTGAACAGACAGGTTTGTGGATATTTTGCAAAAAAAAGAGAAGATTGAAATAATAATAAACTAGTTTCTGCTATACTTCTATTTTTTTTTCTTCTTAGAAATTCGGTTTTTCCAAAAGGTGTTTTATTTTGTTTTACTTCCTGCAGAATTAGTCAAATTGTTAGGTTGGTTGTTTCAAAGTAGAGCAGGCAAATAACTAAGGAAAGTACTCCAAGATCTGTTTTACTGATATGAGCAACCATTTATATATTTTCCTCAATAGATATTTCAAAGGCAACGCACAAAATGGAAGATTTTTTAAACTATTTATTATTTTTTAAAATATAAATATAATGCATGATTGTGGTCTATTTATTACAAAACAAAACAAAACAAAAGAGTACTTTTTGTGATAAACAATTTGCTCATTCCTTTACTGGAATACAATCCTTATTTGGGTTTGCATAGAGATATTTTGACTGTCAGTTAATAAAGGTCCCAAAGTGAAGATATTTGAGGCATGTTGATACAGAGTTCCTTCTTTCAGAAAGAGTCACGAGTATCTGATATTTTCATGACAGTTTGAAAAGAACGCACTACAATATTTTCACCATATTAATGCTTCATACTTGATGAATTTGACCTTATCCTCCTCCTGGGAAGTTCTATTGCAAGACTTACACTGTTCTATTGCAAGACTTACACTTACTAACCATCTTGTGGACATTTTTTGTCTGGGGATGTGAGCATATTAAATGGTGAAGTGTTCCATGCACCCTTCTGAACCAGACAGACCTAATGACTCGTAGCCTTTAACTACCAACCAGGCTTTTTCATGCTATAGGTATAACCTCTGACCACGTATAGAAAAGTTCATCAAGTGAAGACATGGGGAAATAGCTGGGAATTCACAAAGTAATTGTTTTGTTTATTTTGTCACATAATCTGCAAGTCTTTGCTTAAACCATACATAACAAAATTGTGGTTTGAGCTCTGTTTTTCGTCTGTGTAGCTGAGCAATGAGAAAAGAAACTACAAAACAGAAGTACAGAAGTGAGTGGCCAGGGACCTCAACAACTCCAAAGTATAACATATTATGTAAGATTAGTGTTTTAACCTTTTTTTTTTTTAACTTAAAACTGTTTTGCAGTGATTGGAAAACCTACTACAATATCCTCTATTCCTGAATTTCCTCAGGCATATAACTGCAATCACTCTATATTCTTTACATGCATTCAAACATTACCCTCCCTGGAGATTCCTGTGGGAGATATTCTTTTCTCTTTTTACTTCAATCAAAATCATCAGCTATGGCATATCGATTACAGACATAAAAAAATAACTCCACACAAACCTAACTAAACAGCTAAAAAAGGTAACAATCATAATAACATTTTGCTGGTGTGCAGTATTTTCTGCTTCATAGGAAGTTCTCAGGAGAAACAGACTAAAACCTTACAATGAAAGTCCTAAAATTTATTTTAAATCCTTCAGCAAGAAAGATTCCCCACATAAAATAAGGAAATGTATAAAGTAAATTAAAAATTAAAGAGTTAGTAAAGTGCTATCAAAGCACTGTAAATAAACAATTTCAAATTGAAAACAATTTCAAAAATGTGTTATTTACAGGTGGACTTACTAGTGCATTTAAAAATGTGACTGCTTTTATGCACACCACTTAACAAGAGTGAATTTATTAACTTTATGTCTTCATAACCAGCCTTGGGAAATAATGTGACACAGAAACACTGTTCATCAAATGGTGTAGGACATTTCTAGCTAATATCTAATCATATTCACTGGTCAAAAACATGCTGTCACAGCACCATCTGGCTAATAATTACAAAGGTATCAAAGAAAGAAATTCCAGTTCCTCAGAGCAGGCTTTAATTAGTTTTAAATATTCATATGTGAATACAGCTTTCTTCACCTTTATTCCTTAGACTTAACTGTTAAACCAAAGCAATTCCAGTCTAAAATTTCAAAGTGATTATTTTCACAATCATTAATTAGCTTCTTCATTAACTTTATGACCAACACCTGCATTTTAGGTGGTTAACTTTTAGCTTTTTCTTTTAAATTTTTTGTTTGTTTGTGGGTTTTTTTTCTCATTATCAATGAAGAAAGAATCTCAAGAATCTGTTATCGGACATAGTGGAAGTTACTGCAGTGGCAGTGGCAAGAGGCAAGCCAGCAAAGGGAGAAATGCATTTCCCTTGAGGAAAGAGCTTCTGATTCTTCCCCAAGCTACTCAGTTTTGGGTGTCTTCATCTTCTTCTGTTTGAACTTTGCTAGCAGTGAGTTCAAAAGATGAAAATCCACTGCTGGATGCACAACTAATTCCTATGGGATTTAAAGAATCTCTTTACGTCGCACTCCTGTGGAAAAAAAAATCAGAAGACTTGGAGTATGGCAGCAAAAATACACTTATGGTGTTAGATTGTATAGTATCTTCCCATTAGATATTTTTTGACACTTTTTCTGGTTTTGTCTTGAACAGTTGTTCATACACTCCTTAATTCAGCTCTTCACCCGGTATTGCACTTCATTCTGAAGAGTGATGTTTTGACAGTAAGTTCTTGTGTACCCCAAATTTCAGCTGCAGGAAACAATTAATTGTTACAACCCACAACAATTCCCAGTATCTCTCTTTATGTCTGTTTGTAGATATGTAGATACTCCAGTCTTGTTCATACAAAACATAGCCAAATATACGTTCTCATATTAATCTATGCCATTTAGACTTGAATATATATTACTCAGGCACATTGCACAAGGAAAATAGCAATAGGATTACAGCCTATGCTCCCAATACAAACTTTTTCCCCTCTTCCTGTTTTGACTCAGTGGAGCATAAGTATTTAAATTGTCTAACATGAATTCCCAGCTATTTCCTAAAACAGACTCAGCTATAAAATCTAAATCTAAGACAAACCCCTTGTATTCATACCAACACAGGAAAGGGAAATTAATAAACTAAAGTGATTTACTCTTTCCAGGAGGAAAAGGTAAAGCTGCAACATGATATAGGCAAAGAAAGTGAATTGTATGATCATCCACTTTCATGAATTACCAACATGATAGAATAAGTGCAAGCATACTGAACCGCAAGGTGTAAAAGCGTGATTTCTTAACACTGCTTTCCGTTCTTGGGTGAATATATATAAATACTGAAGAGTTTAATTATTCAAATTCTCCAGGTTCCTTGAGAATCTCCAATAAAGCATTTTTTCTATTTTAACTTTTCAGATAAGCAGAAAACACTATGAATTTATTTTTTTTTAAAACATTTCCACTTCAGACTGGAAGCAGGATAGATTTTGGACAGTAGCAAATATTGGGATAAAAATCTATTATTTTGCACTGCAAAGTTCAAAATACTTGTAAAAAAAAGGTGTTCATTCATAAGAAAATGAACTGAGGATAATAAACCATGTGTGCTATCTACTTGTACTGAATGTATCAAGGTTATAAAGTTAGTTTGTAACACTTGTGGAATATAAAAATAATATTTTTTTTGTACAGTCATTTGAGAAGATGGTATATTGACACTCTAAGTTAAGTCATTCAGCAAAGACATTTGACATTCATATACTATATCCTTGTATTGAATTAAAATGTCTTCAGAAATACCAAGGAATCTGGATCCTGAACCTGTGTAGGGAATGGTTTCTGGGAGGCACTTGATGCAACACAGTGGGCCGTGCAGGTGACTCTCCTGATGCCAGTACACTCTTCTCCTAAGGAGGTGGAGTAAATTTTACACAGTGAGTAGGGGAATTGGTAAGAAATTTCTTGATGAAAGGTAAAGGAATCTTCCTTTGTCCTTTATATGTCTGTCCCTTTAAGAGTAAACACAAAACAATCTCATGTGGACCACAGCTGTGATTCCTAAGGAAAATATTAAAATACCACAAAAAAAGACTCTTGGAAAACAAAATTAAGAAGCTATATAAGAATCTCAAAATTCTGATTAAAAAATTTATGCTGACTGTTCTTCATAGATTCCTTATGCTTTGTAGGATGGCATAAAGATAACTCAGTAGGAAGGAAATAGTCCTTAAAATAACGAAATCTACATTGCCATGAATCTGGATTTGCTAAAATTCAAACCACATCAAAACAAGCAGGGTACTAAGTCCTGTAAATAATTACTGATTTATAAAGTTGTATCCTGTAAATGCCACTTAGATTTTTGTACAAAGAACAAAATTGATTAAGAGGAACAGTATAAGAATATTTTGTTGGATTGCATGTCTTTTTAAGTTATATGTTGACTTCACATTTTCTTTCCCCATCTCTTCAGTTTGCAAGTGTCTTTATGAGTTATAACCTTTCCACTTCTAGCTATGCAAATTATTTTACATGATTGATTGGTGTAATTAGGCTGTCCAGTGTATCAGTGGCAGTTCCTTGTGCTGCCAAGCAGGAGGAATCTTACTACTGAACTCTCCCAGCCTGGAATGGCCAACAATGGACCTTCCACAGAGAAGCTGGGCCTGACCTTTGAGGAAGGTAGTGGACATGTCAGTCAAAGTGCAGACCTGCTGACTGTGAGCAGAAAGCAGCTGATCATGCGCCTCTAATACATGGATGTAAACTAGTAGTTGCATAAACCTCTAGGTAAAGGAAACAGTGATGCTTTGAGAATATGGAGATAGGTTATGTGGAGTAGACTGGAGGGGAAGATAATTCTGCATTGAGTTAAAACCCCTGGTTTCCCTATCACATTGTTGCATATGATGCAATATGCAATGATACAAAAACATATTTTAAAATACTTGAGTTATAACACTCTAGCCCAATGGTGTTCCCTTGTCTCATATCCAAAAATTCAAACAGATCCTTGACAACAAGATGTGTTCTGATTAGGATCCGTCATGAGATGGTTGCATAGAAAAAGGGTTCTCTTTAAAAGAGGTTCCAGATTTATAGCGTAATGAATCCCCTAATTCATGCCTCTGAATAAAGCATTTGACTGCGTGCATCTATACATTTTATACACTTGTACATAGATACATAAAAGCTAACACTAAAAAAAAATCTAGATTAGAAACTGCATAACTCTCTTCATGCAATGTCTACATATTCATGTTTAGTATCAGTCTTCATCCTTTTATGTAGGTTTTTCCTCTCTTCTTTGCATGCATATGCATACAATATGCATGCATATAAAATAATGACATACATTCTTATATGGCCTGAGAAACTAAAATATTTCTAAATCTATGTATAAAACAAACACAATGACATTACCTTGGAAAAAATTCTGTGACCCCTAGAAATTTTCTTTTGTATGTCATTTAGATGTATTGTTTCAGTGGTTCCTAATTTCACTGGTCTTAATTGTTGTAACTAAAAGCCATTACACAGGCAAATCAGAAAATGTTTAGTGGTTCTAAACAGCAGGCAGATGCTAGCTGCAGTCCTTGATTCACCAACCCAATTAAAAATGCAATCAATTTGAAGAACTAGAAGTTAAAATAGAAGTAGGATGAGTAGACATGAGTCTCAGAAACTAAACTGTCTGTCTGAAAAGGAGTCACTGGAAATATCTGGAGAATCCACCTAATCTTGGTGAAATTCCTTTAAAAAGTGCACATATTGAAAACAGATTAGGTTATTAAGGAAGCAGATGCTAAATAGTTTTGGTTGATAAAATCTCAGAGTAAAATAATTATTCCTTTTTTGTGCAGAAAGCCACAGTAAACTCCCTCTCTAAAAACCGTGGTAAAAATTTCCATATCACAGCTGCCCAGAGTGCATAACAAGGAGAATATTAGTAATGTCCAGATGCACATAAATCTACAGGGATGCCTCTTGCCAACAGCAAAATGAAAGGGATGACAGTGTCAATCACATCCAATAGACTATGTTAATGCTTTTCAAACAGTTCTTTCACATTCGAAAATAGTGCTCATTAATAATGTATGGTCCGGTATGAAGGAGAAGGAATGTTGCCTCCTAAACTGATAGAATTCATTGTTCGTCTCTATACTCATCTGAACAATAAAGCCCCATTTCTGAAGGACAATTTTTCTTTTGTCTTTAGTAGTGTGCTGAAATGATTTCAAACCTATTATACTAATTAGTCCCTTTAGTTTTAGCCTGTGTGCTGCAAATGTTGCTTTAAGAGTCTTCTCTCCCCCCTGACTCTGTTCTCTCTCCACTCTGACTGGCATTTCTGGATTGTGTGAGTAACTTACCAAGCTTTTCAGAATTGCTGGGTGGATGATGGGGCAGAGTTTTTTTCTCTGCTCCCCCGCTCTGTTGTTTGAGCAGCTGTCAGGAAGGTGGGCCTGTGGGTTTGTAGATATATTTTGAGACTAACAGATTGTAAGCTCACACATGAGAACAGAAGAAATACTTAGAATCCGAAAAGGTTATCCACCCCTCGGAGACTAATCTCCTAATATACTACTTTTGTCAGAAAGTACCTCAATTTCTTCTCAATTTTTGCCTCACAAACCATTCAGAGTGATGTTTAGAACTGCCTGCTTATAGAAAAAAGGCTTTTTATACCTGTGTGAATTCAAGTTTTATTTACTTTCAGTCACTTCCCTTTGTTCTAGCATCTAAAGTATGAGAGCCTGTATTTGAAACAGTGACTTATATTGTTCCTGCCCCAAAGGACAACCAGACCAGCAAGAGATAAATCTGTGCACTTTCCTCCCTTGCTCTTAAGGAAACACCCAGAATAGGGCAGACCATCAAAATTCTTATCCTTTTGGTCTGTTCGCCACAAACTGTCCCTTCAGTATTGCACCAACTGTACAAGATCTCCTTTTCTCACTTTCTAGGTCTATGTTTCGAATCCTAATTTTTCCACACCTCAATGTATGCAGATATATATGACACCAAGGGTATCAAACAACCTGATGATCCCAGCAACTTCTCCCTACACACTGAGAACAACAGCAGTTCAGGTTTCAATGCCTCTTTCTTTCCAGTAAATGTAAAGTTTGGACATTAAATTTCTTTTTAGATGCATTTGCAGTACTGCAATAGGAGCAATAGAGAAAAAATGTTGGTAAATATTGCAGCCTGGTAACTCCCAGTTTGTTTTCATTTTATAAAGTACAGAATTTACATTCTGATCCCCTTCTGAAATCCCTCGTGTCTCATCCTAATCTGTGAGAACTCAGATCCTACTCTTCCTTTGGCACAGTTAAAATAAATGGCTATTGTTATGTCAGATATTACTAATTTTGAACCATGCTGTACTAATTTTGTTTATTTGTTTGACATAAGTTCTTATTTTTTTCCTTAAGACAAATGCCTTTTTACATTTTGAAAATCTTTCAAGCAGACCTCTTTATGAGTTCCACGGAATGAAGTTTCAGGTCAAGGACTGCTTCAACTTATATATTCAGAAATGTTAATATCTTAATTAACATTCCTAATTCCTTGTACATGTTTTTTTTATAACTTTTTAATCTTTATTTCTTTGTCTAGTTTATGGTGGGTTTTTTTGCAAATACCCCAAGTAATACATTAGAATATTTTGAGATTATAAGCCTAGCAAAAGAACTTGTTAAGGTTAAACGAAAATTAATTTAGAAGATCTCAGTTAGAAAGCAAATATAGAGCTCTCCAGAAAGCAATTACTGAAAACTTTCAAATTCGAGAAAATTGTACAATATCTGGTATATTTGGAAATTATACAAAATTGTGGTCTCATTGCTTCAGAGACTCATCCCCGGTGCAATTTTAAAAGACACAAATTGCCATATACTCATTCATAAGTTCTATTTTGAATGTTTATGAATATTTGAATTAAAATTTACAATAGTACTCCATAATTTTAATTTCAAATGACTGCAGTCAGGATAGTCATAATTATTGATATATCCCTTATGAACATGAATCCCATCAAAAAATGGGGGCTAGAACCAATAAGGGATTTATACACCACCTAAGACAAGGTGTGTGATTATTCAGGGGGAAACAAAAATATTTGATTCCCCATAGCTATACTGGGCTGTATAAAGCTATTCAGTAGGGAGTGAAAAGAGGTAAAGCAGAGCAAGATGCCTGAATCCAATCCAAGGCTACCTTTTAGGGAATCCTGAGCACCAACATATGCTTAAAATTCCTCTGCATCCCACAAACCTCACTCTAGTACCCTGTTTTATGATAGATGCCTCCATCATGTCTTCTGCGTGCGGGTGGAAGGATGAAGAGCAAGTGAGTTTGGTTGGTCAGCGAATGAAAGCAACCAACAGAAACAAGTCAAGGATCACAGAAGTTTCAAACAGGTCTGGCTACTCACCAAGACTAAAACACCCTGAAGAGTAGTTGTATTTTCTCTCCCCTGTCCAACTGAGGTAGGGAGTGATAAAGTGGCTTTGGTGGGCACCTGGCATCCAGCCAGGGTCAGCCAACCACAATAACCTTGCTTCTGCATTTAGATCTTCCCCCTCAATCCCTGTTCCTACTAGGGCAGGACTTCAGAGCCCATTTATTTTCTATCTCATTCATCACAAATATTCTAGGATAATGACACTGTCTTCCCACCTTCGGTAAATGTCTCACTTGGAGCTTATATTAGGTCCATCTGTCTTCAGTGAACTCAAGGATACAAAGCTCAAAAATATGGTGAGCAGGAAGCACCTCATTTAATAGTTCATTCTGGAAAGGTCATCTGATGACTTCTCCACATTTCTGGGAATTTGGGAATGAGATGGTCTATTTGCCAGGCATATGTCCTATCAAGAACTGCTGGCCATTACAGAACTATCCCAGTAGATGGATGTTCAGCCTTGAATCTGAAAATTTTCAGAGGAGGAATATCCAGAATACACTGATAGTAGGTGAAGAGACATACAATGATAAAAGAGGAATATAATTACTTCAAGATTGGTAAAATTTCATCAGAATTTTCCTCAATGTTTTTTATGTTCTGACTGATAATTCATTCTGGAATAAATTTGATCCTCAACTATCACCATTTTTGCATGAATTTCAATAGTTAATGCTGAATGATTCCTAAGAAAAAAACTTTTTTTAACAATTCATATCAGCAAACATTATGGTGCCCAATATTTAGTCTGGATAGACTCAGAAATCTTAGTAGAATCAATTTAAACAGGAGGAACCAGTACACTAGGAATACAGACATCCCTGACCACAGTGAAAGCATTACTTTATATCTTTGGAAGATTCACCATAGAAGGTGATATTAAAAGTTAATTATTATCATGTTCAGCTTTCCTTATATCTTATTAAGAAAATAACTCAGCGTTATAGGGAAAGCACAAAAAACATGGACCTATATTAAAATAGCACTTAACACATAGCAATAAGAAAAATATGTATATACAAGGTAACAATATTTTAAAATAATTGCAAAAAAATTCTTGTTCCCCAAAAGAATATACATATATAATTTAAAATTAATGGAAAAGATACTTGAACTTCTGATTCTATTTACTGAATATTTACTTAATTATCAGTTTCATGGAAGCAAAATGAGAAAGTAAAATAACATATAACAAGGAGTAAATCTGACCCAAATGTCATCATATATGAAAAGCATAATGTCATCATATATGAAAAGAGTTTGCAGGACAAAAGTAATTTACTAGATAACATCTAGTGCCAGTTATGGACTGTCTTCTTGGGAATGCTGATGTAGAGAAGTGGGAAATAATGAAAACCAATAATACTGCAGAACATCATCTCACTTATGGCTGATATATGGTCAGGACTTCACTCGCAATTTGAGCTGAACAAGACTATTTTCAACTTATGCATTTACAGTTTTTCTCTTCACCACTTATCTTATATCCACAGAAGAGTTTTTTATCTAACAGAGGAGGAATATTCACTGGTTTGGAAGTCTGATGGTTGAGAGAGAATTTCGAAGAGCATTATAAATGCATATTGCATTCCAATGTTGTTAAAAGCCATGCAAAGCTATACCAAGTATTTTGATTTCTGAGGCATGCATACAGCCAGGGATGGAGCATCCAGACTTTTATTACAATTCAGCCGTTACCTGACAAAAATCAGAGCTATGCAGTGATTTAAAGTTTCTCTTTCCATTGTGCATATCACCATCACTGCTATCTGGCAGTTCTTCCCACTTCCCTTACCAGTGCCTCTCTGGGCAACATCTATCTGTGACGGACTTCCATCCCTCATTCCTGTGAAACAGCAGTGACCAGTAGGTCACGTTTACCTTCTTTTGGAGTCTGCCTTCAAAAAAAAAGAAATAAAAATATCAGAGATGCTTTACTTACCCCGTTTGTAACAGCTGCAAAATCAGAGTGGTTCATCTTCAGTGAAAGACATTAAAAGAGACGTGGAAACTGTTAACTCTTCTTTTTGCTTCTTCTTTGGCACATGGTGTGAATTTTGTTGAAGTCAAAGCACTTCACAATGAGTTGAGCTGCAGCTGCGATGTGTCAACAAAATCTGTCTTCTCATACATTCTACAGCCAAGCAGTAGGTGTATGACAAAGTTTTTGGTTCAAAAACATGCATGCCACATACCACAAATTAGCTTAGCTATCTCTGACAGTTTGTATAAACATTTTCCATCTTCTCAAGCAATGTCACACATGGCATTCATAATATGTTAGAAGACAAGCTGTGCCCATTTTGTCACCTTCTGAATCTGCTGACTTCTAAAGGAGAAACAAATGCATGGTTTGTTTGTTTGTTTGTTTGTTGTGGAGGAAGATTGCTGGAATTTTTCGTGGTTTGATTATTTTGCATAGAACTATTCATCTTTCATGAGATTATCCAAGAGCTAGTCTGAGCTCAGCATGACAGGCCTAGAAGAAATGGCCAGATTCTCTCAGAGAGAGAACATGTCCTGATTGCTTCCTTTGCTTTTGTGGGTGGGGGTTGGAGATAGGGCAGAAAAGGCAGAAGGAATTAAAAGTCTATTGAACTTGAAGTTCTTGAAGTCTATCGTGGTCAGAGAATAAAGGTATAGAGTTGGTGCAAAAGCTCCGCTGATTCTCCTTTCATGTTTGTCTTCTGTCTGTCCATTTACCTGAGAGTGAACTCATTCAGAGAGTAGTAGCTGTGCCCTGTAACAGACTTGATCCAGATCTCAGGTGCATCTTCCTGCACCAGTCAGATGGAAGGGGCATGAGGGAAGGGCTTCAGTCATACCACGAGACCAGTGTTAACATAGCTGCACAGCAGGAAAAGGTGCCCTTTGTAGAGGTCAATGCAATGTATGACGCTCCTGAAATACAAGACATCAAAAAGCGCAAACCTTCAGAAATTATCACTTGTAGCATTTTTTACAGCTAGAGCTCAAATTCATTTTAAAAGGCAGAAAATAAGTGCAAAGATTTTAGGATGTGAAAAGGTTTTTTTTTTTACTTTAAACTTTGTAAATTGTCCTACAAATTAAATTATGGCTAGACAAAAACAGTAGAAAAAAAAATAAAACACAAGTGTTTGCTAATATTTCTAATACTGAGCATTTTATGAACGCTTTTATATTTTATATTCTCTTCTAAAACACTTAGTTACATTTTTATATGTTAAATCCTTATTTTATTACCAGAAATTATAGTTACATGAAACTGAAAAAATGGCATTGACTACTATTTGAATTTTCAATAGTGGGGCACTTGGAAAACCAAGCAAAATTGAATTGCTTTTAGCAACATTTCTATTACAATTAAGCAGAAAGGTATTGGAATAAGAAAATACATTAAATATCATCTAACCAGCATAGCAGAATCTGACACTGGACAAGAGGTCATAGCAGAAAAATAAAGAGTACAGAACAGACAACTTTAGAATACACACACCATATACCAGAGTTTTGGTCTTATAATCTCGTAGTTTATCTGAATCATATGAGTTGGCTAAAGTGCAATTGTTAAATTTTCAAATTTATTTACTTTCTCGTATTCAATATTAGTAGTGTATTTTTGATCTGGGATGATCTGTGTGTCCTTTATAGCCTCCATAGCTACTTGTACAAGGAAAAACCTTGTGTTGTAAATCCTTCTCCTAAAGAGGCAGTTCTCTGTTCTGTTTACCTGCCCCACAAACAGTTGATTAACATGTAGTATTTCTATATATGAACAAATTTAAATTGTTATTTATAGTTTACACCTTTTCCGCAGAGGAAAATATTTTTAAATAATGTTGTGTCATAATTAAAATAAAAATTTTTATACTGATGCTAACTGTCCATGAAGATATTTTTACCTTGTATAAGGAGATTTTTATCATTCTACTTTATAACAGGAATTTTAAGGCAAAGAAACGATTTTGTTTCTAAATAAGTTTTTTATCACGGAAGATGCACTTCTAAAAAACTCAGAACTATATTGGTATAAGGAATAAAACTTTTTCTGCTAACAAAACTTCCAGCAACGTAACACGGGCTTCCACATTAGAGGTAAGGAATCAAATCAAAGCACTTCAGTACAAAGGGCATTTGAACTAAAAGACTTTGTGCTCATAATGACAAGCCATGAGCCATGACTCTGTTTGTTCCAATATTCTTCTTGACAATAATTAATAGAAATGAAAACAGAATTGCAAGAACAGTTGTAGAGAGAAAACGTGTCTTGCATACAAATACGTACTTATTTGAGTCCATTTTATGAAGTCCTTGTGGGTGGGAAATGGAAGGGAATTAGCAAGGATATCAAACACTGGTAATGTGAAACTATAGTCAAAACTACCACTACCCACAATATGTCAAAACTCCACTCTAGGCACATATAATTGTGCAGTAATATTACAAAGACAGATCATTAAAGCAGAATAAGAAGACTGAAAAAGGAATAACTTCAGAGATAGAAGACTGAAGAAGGAAGAATTTCAGAGATAGAAGCCTGGTGGAAATGTTTGTGATGTGCAAAATGTTGTCATTCTGGAAGAGAAAAATACTCCTTTCCTTACTCATAAGTGAAATAAAGAATGGAAAGCCATAAGGACCATAGAATTACTGCTACATACAGTCAATTACTGATGATAGAAAGAAAAACAATAAAAACGGGTGGACCAGAAATCACTTACTAGTATACAGAATGTTATTACATAAGATTTAATGATGCCATGGCTTCAAACAGAAACAAACTCAGGAAAGAGTATTGCAAAAAAATTTCTCCTTGAATCAATTGATCAAAGGAGAAATACAGAATAAAGTGTATACTGTTAATAAGTATGATTATGAACATCCATGAAGTGTTTGCAATAGATATTTAAACTCAAGTCAGCAAAACAGTTAAATAGTTCTGGGTAAAAAATTCAAGACATTTCTTAAGAATCCAAGTCAATATTTTTATGCATGAATTTTGAGCTTTGAAATTTTCATGACTTTTTTCAAGAAACTGAAAAAAGGTATTGTTTGCATTGTCATATCATAAGTGTCCAAATGATATATCAAATTACAAAAAAGATGGAACAAACCTGAAAACATGATGTTGGTTTTGTACATGATTTGAAAATATGGCAAGGATTTAAATTCATCAAGTAAATATTTTCTTAATGCAGTTTACTAATGTTTTTTATTACCACTCAATTTTTTTTAATGTCTCACTCTCAAAAAGTCATTGTCTTATACATGTACCTGGTTGAAAAGGCACAATTACACAAAGACCTACCTCTCCACATATGTGAGCAGATATGACATTTTCTCTTTCAAAGAAGCAACCAGTATTTGCTTTCATTAGTCAGTACATTATACACTGAAGACCAATAAGACACATTGTTCTGTTTGAATACAGTTATAGAAGTTATGGGCAAACCAATGAAATTTTTTATCTGTGAAAATTAAAAATTGAATACATAACAGAAAATCAATTAAGTAAAGAAAATTGTAGCCAAAATTGTGTACCAGTCCAAACTTCATCCCTAGTTACTGAATATGTTTAATCTTTAGGCAGCTTTCTAAATTTACAAGTGTAAATGGTCTTTTTCAATTACTGACCTGTAATTTACTGCAATTATTTGCCTTTGTGTGACCAACATTAGATATTCCTCTTAACAGATTGGTTTATGTTCACATATAATATAGACATTTCAGATTGAATAAATCCCAGCAGACTGATCATGGATATAGCCAATAAACAAGGTCTCAAAATCTGTTTTAATGCTATAAGTATGGATTTTCCTGTGCTAAACAATCTTAGAACCTAATCCCTTCAGTACCTCATTAATCAATAATATAAACATTAGTTTCTACCTCTTGTCCCATGGCATTAGAACAAAAGCAGACTTTCAGTTTAAGAATGAGGGCCTAGTTCTCTGAAAATCTTTAATTAATGTAAGCTCATAGACAAGAAATTATAAATAGTATTAGAAATATATATATGTGCATTTAATCAGTGAGAAACAAAGAGAAAATTATTAGTTAGGAAACATTGCAAAATATATTATTAGAATTCAGTGACGTGATTAAAAATTTGACTGTGTAGTGAATGTAGGAGAAAGGGAAACCAATGCAAAAGAAAAAGCTTTGCCAGAAATTATGCATGTTGAATGTAGAAAGATGTTTTGAAATTACCCAGATTCTGCCTCCTGTATGTTTGTGGAACTTTTATTTTTTCAATCCAGTATCTGGGGATGCAAATCGAAGATGGAATGTGTCCCTTCATTATTTTTATTGCTCAGTTTACCTTTTTTGTGGCAAGTATTATAGTGGTATCTTAGTGGTGCTAAGTATACATATAAGAACAATACCTAATTTTATTAACAAATAATGCTTGGGCAGTTTCTGTCCAATTGTCTATCATTGCAGTCTCAGTGAGATAAGGCAAGACCCTTCTTGCTTCAAGAGAGACCTTGTTTCCACTGGGAACACAATGCATCATGTATCAGAACATATCTGTATATTTTCTGGTGAGGGTGAGCTAGCTGAGGTCAAACCCATATCAGAAATCATGCTAATAAACACTAAGGACATTAGTCAGTGCTTCAGCAAACTCCCATATCCCATTTTGCTTACCACTACTGATGCAAACAGAGAAACCAAACTATCGCTCATGTCGGTGGAGAGCTTTACTTAACTAAACATGCATGAGATTTGGGCAGCTACTATGGGTTAACCAAAGGACTTCTCTGAGGATTAGGGGTTCACTTGGGCATATGGCTAGGTCATCCTGTGTTGATCAAGGACAATGGACTTCTTTTCTCTGTTTCTTTTCTTTTGTAACTAGCCATTGAGGAAATATTAAGGCCATTGCTTGAACATTCTTTTTACACCCCTCAGTGGATGCACAGGCTGATCCCCTGTAGCTGTCTGTCTGATGATTTATGGCTAGCCATAGCAATCTAATTATGACATCCAGGTAATACAAATAGAAATTCAATCCTTTGCTTCAAATGCTAACAAACCAAAACAAAACTTCCACCTTTCTGCATTCTTTTTGCTTTTTGATTGGTTTTATTTTAACTTTTGTTTGGTTTGCCTTTTTCCTGCAAGAAGACATTATTTATGCCAGTTTAAACCTAAAGGATGCATATTTTTAAATATATACAAAGAGTTCCACTTTAAGATGCTCCACCCTGTCTTTTTGCTTTTGGTGATGTGAATCACTTTGTATGGTTCAATGTGTTCCATAATAATGAAAAGTGATTCTGAGATAAAATATTCAGCAAAAATTATCAGTCAAGTTAAAAGAAACTGAGTTTTTACAGATAGTGGCCAGATGAGAGATAATATTTCTTTTATTGTGGTGTTTAGAAGCCTAAATTGTTGCTAGTTCACAGGAAATGAGAGGTGTGTATGCATGGAGAGAGTAGTTTCATTGCTGAAGATAATTATCTTCTTTCTAAAAAAAAAAAAAAAAAAAAAGGCAGCTGGATATCTTAATGGACTGAAGAGGGGGAAACCTAACTGCCAAGTTAGGGCTTAGCCAAGAGCAGGTAAAAGAGACTCAGTCTGTGTCTGTGTGAGCCATATTGGATCCTATGGGAGCACAGTCAGCTTCACTAGACAAGTCAGAGAATGGAACCTTTACCATAAGAAGGTGACAGCAGTGCATTACCTCTTGGTGAATGCAGCACTCCTGGAACAGTGCTAGTAAGTTCCTTTATTTGCTTCTGAACCACAGGAACTTTCCAGCCCAAGCGTCCTCTACCTCAGTGTACTCTGTAACTGTTTAAGTCTGCCAAATGAGTGAAGACATAATTCTTCTTCCAGCAAGATGGCTGAGCTATACAAGCTTCTCTCAATTAAAAATTACAAAATAATTATTTATCTTGTATTATATGGTTAGCTATCCCTGATCAGACAAAACACTGTGACCATAATTGGCTTGGTCTTTACTTTCACTAAAGTACTAAATGACATGAAACATGAAGAGCTAGAGCTGTATTTCTGTCCCCAAATACATACCACAAATACATGATGATTGAACTAATGGAAATGCCTAATTTCTACTAGGAACATGCAACTTGCATTGCTTTCATGAACATAAAACTTGTCATATGACATGGCTAAAATTTTGTTTGAAGTTACAAAGCTATTTCAAGAGAATAAAACACCTGCACTGTCTAGATACACTGTACATTTTCCTTAATTCTTGTTTGACCCTGATTTGAGAATCAGACATGAAAAGATATAACAGGAGGAGGGTTAGATTTTTATTTTTCATTTACAGGGCTTCATGACATAGTAGTACTTTGGTACTATGACAATATAATCTGTGAGTTGATACTACTCGTTGTGGTGTTCAGCAATAACCAGGGGGAAAATTTGTGTTGTATATCTCCTGCTGCTGTTTCCACACAGGAGCTTTAACTTTTTTGTTTGCAGTATATATGGTTCTTGTTAGAAGGCAAAATGAACTTAGCAGTTTGACTTCTTTTGTGGAAATATACTCTAACAAATATCTGGAAGCATTCTAGGAAAGAATATCTCATGTCAAACATGTTGATCAGTTAAAATAACACATATATGGCTGTCAAAATTCAAGACAGCAACATTCCTCCCTACCAAATTACCGAAACCTTCAATGCATTGAAGTAAAAATATTTTGCAGTGAAAGTTTTAACTCAAACTCCAATACAGTTATTTTGTGTTGTCCAGATGAACAGAATGGGGAAACACTTCCCTGCTATTTCCACAAACTTTTCTAGCTCTTCTTATTTAGTAGCTTACAGGACTATGCATTACAAGGGCATGTCAAGTTTGGAAGAAGAACCAATGCAACAATAAATACGTATGTACTATTGATAGGAGGAGATATGCATGACAACAAGGAAATATAGTTCAGGTTAAAATGCACATAGCATGTTTTCCTTAAGACTGAACAGCAAGAATTATTAGAGCAATAATGGGAATGACAACATGTTCATCTAATTAAATTCTGGAATGAGAACAGAAAATGTAAAGAAAATTAAAATTTAAATCTCAATGTAGCTGTGAGTGATATCAAAAATCTTATCTAGAAAAAAACACTGTAAAGATAAGAATACAGAAACTCAGCTGGTATAAATAAATCATGACTATCTACTGCCTTCACCAATTTCTTCTGGCTGGGAATCACATTCAAGGTCATTAGCTGTACTCTGGCAAATCTTGGAAAAAACCTTCCCAGAGCACTGAAACTAAGGAAGTCTTTTTAATATGAATGATTAACAATTTCAAACTCTACAGTTTGAACTGTCACAATTGTAGACATGCTACTTTAGTTTCCTGAAGACAACAGAAAGCAGTCATATTCCCATTGCAGTCCTACCCTCTGATTCACTTAGTCCTAGGATGAAATGCTGAAGGCCATTACAACCTTCAGTGCTGTCAGGTAGGAAAAAAATTTTCATCTGGGTTAATGCAATATTTATCCCAAAATCAGAAGCCTTTCTTTATACCATTCACCTGTAGCTGTGAGAAATACCACTGTGGTGTTATTTTCCCAGTCAACTGAGTTCTGCCTTTTGGTATCTCCTCCTGATATTAGCCTCTATAACGTTCCAAGGCTTAGTTATATCTGTAGCACATCCATGGAGTTTAAAGAGTTCTGTGGGACTACTTTTCCTGAAGAGTCTATACAGTTTGAAAAGTATACACTTTCAAGATTACTAACTTAGCTTATTAAAAAAAAAAAAGTGATATGCTCATAAAAAAAAGTAAAGGGATAGTTACATTCAAATTCCTTTGTGCTGTTACTTGAACAATATCATGACCTTAAGACAAAGATTGTCTTTGGGTATCTCTTCTTTATTATATCAGCTTAGTCACAAAACAAAATATATGGTAAGTATGAACTCAGGTATAGATATGTTTTACAGAATAATAAGGGTATAAAATCTTTTTTTAAACAGGATATATTTAAAAAATAATTAAAAGATAATTATTGCACCTAGTCTCTCAGTTGACTAATATGCTCCATCACATAGTGAAAAATGTTTATGAAAGATTATACCCATTTATAAGAGGTCATAGTTAATATAATCCATTCCTATCATATTAAAATTAAAACTAAAGGGATCTTTACCACAATATAATTAATCGTGTCACTGAAAGTGTTTGGGATAAGAAAACATTACTTAAAGGAATAGGGAGGAGAAATCCTATAGTTTTCTTCTGTATCAGAATTTTAAGTCAGTAAAAAGGCCAAGCTTGAAATAATATTTGCTAGTTTTGGCTGGGATAGAGTTAAATTTTCTTCATAGGGACTAATATGGGACTATGTTTCAGATTTGTGCTGAAAACAGTGTGGACAATGTAGGGGTGTTTTTATTATTGCTGAGTGGTGTTTACACAGAGCCAAGGCCTTTTCTGCTTTTCCTACTGTCATGCTGGCAATGAAGTTGGGGATGGATGGACAGCTGGGAGGAGACACAGCAGGGACAGGTGACCCAAGTTGACCAAAGGGATATTCCAGGCCATATGACATCATGCTCACTATATAAAATGGGGGGAAAGAGGAAGCGGAGGGGGAGTTTCGAGTTTGTCTTCCCAAGTCAGCGTTAAGCATAGGGCCTTGCTCTCCTGGAGATGGCTGAACACCTGCCTGCACACGGGAAGAAGTGAATTAATTCCTTGGTTTGCTTTGCCTGTGTTTGTGGCTTTTGCTTTCCCTATTAAACTGTCTTTATCTCAACCCATGAGTTTTCCAGTTTTTACCCTTCTGATTCTCTCCCTGATCCTGGTAGGGGAGGAGTGAGTGAGCAGCTGTATGGGGCTTGGTTGCTGGTTGGGGTTAAACCATGACATAATACAAAGACTGGAATACACTTATGGGTTTATCTCAAAATAAGAAAAATGTTTAGCTCAAAACCCTTGTCAAATCTTACTCACAGTTTCAGGATCTAGAAGTTTATAACTGAAATCTTGATCACATTTTTGAAAGATTTTTGTTCCATCTTGGCAACTTGGAAAGTTGCCTGGAAACTGGGTTAAATTAAATATTTTTAAATAGGAAAAGAACATGTCTTTCACTATAAAACTAGAATTGAGGTTAAGTAAAATTATCATAGTTGATGGGATAATTGAAAGGCTCCATGGATTTCTTTCTGATGAGGCACTGGGTGAAATTCTCTTCACCTGAGTGAGGACAGAGAACTGAAAGCTCTCTTTAGTTCTCCTATAGCAGTACACTCTGTCTGGTTTTCAGGAGCAGTAGAAGTCACCCAGTTATATGAGGAATTTCCCTGTCCATCCTGAGGATTTCCAAGGGCTTAGCTCAGTCTCATGTGGAGATGTGGTCCCTGCTATGAGGAATGCGAGTGCATCAAGTAAAAGACGAAAGAAAACAGCAAGGAACCCAGGAGGAGAGATGTGTCTTTCCTGAGTGTAAATGACTGTCCTAAACTCTAAAACTAGCACCAGGTTCCCTTCCACCCAGCCCTCTGACTGCTGCAGCACAGCTGTTCAAAGCACTGGTTGCATTGCAACACCCAAAGCAGGACAGGGCCAGTTTGTACCTGCTCTCTCTCCGCATTCAAATGTTCTAACCACAGAGACTTGACCTCTCCAGTGGGTCATTGCAGGCAAGGAACTACAAAGCAGGTGAAGGGGAACACATAAGATTTCTGCTTAATTTCCTACTGTCTGATAAAGAGAGATAGGTGTTTATTTTTAGCAAGCTGGATCATCCTCTGAGGGGCTTTGCATTTTCTAGGCAGAAAAAATTAAGAGTATCCAGGTTGTAGGAGACAGATCTTCCTCAGCGAGTCTTCAAAGACAACAACCTTTCTTTATGAAACATTTTTATGACCTGGATGTTATTCCAATACCTTCCTGGAAGCCAGGTATCAAACTTTGAAGTTAGAGAGGGCTATTTATATCAGACTTAGTCCAATCAGTTTTCTGTAAATATAATCCAGTTGTTAGTACGATAAAGACCTCCTTGTAAAATTATACTTAGTTTTTGTTTTCTTCCGTTGCACTCCTTGATACAATCTTTGGCATGGCAATATTTAAAAATACTTTTTTTTTTTTGAAGCAGCCTGTTATTATATGAAGTTATAAAATCATTGTTCACTTTCAAATATTAGAATTAGTATCCTGGGTTTTTTCTACTTCCCATTAAGACATACGTTTGTTTCATGAGAACTAGATTTTCTGGAAAAGAAGCTTCCATTTTATATTGATCCACAATGCTTATAAAACAATTCTTTACTTCTGAACAGCAAAGAAACTAACTTAAATGGGAGATTAAACCTAATAAAACTTTACACAGTGCAATAGGTCTCTGTTACTTTCAGAATAACTGTTTACACTGCCACTATCTAAAGCAAACATTTCCTGACCCATTTTGGCTCTTTTTCAGCATTGTGTTATATTTAATGTAACACTTATAGGCTGAGTCAATTTGGCAAAGCTGAATTTCCTCTGAATGTGTTGGTTGTCAGGGAGCTACTTTTCAGGTCAGTAGTTTTGTAAATACAGCTCTGAAGGGGTAGATATGGCTGGTTGTGGAGGAACTAATTCCTAAAACTGCTCCTTGTGCAAACCGTACATGTGCAGTACCATAACAACAGTAGCATACAAGGAAAGCACTGTGGTGGGTTCCAGAACAAAACCTTTGTTCTGGTCCTCCTAAAGGATCCATACACACCAGGAAGACAACTTTTCTGCTGATTAACCTCAGTCCAGAGTTTAGCCAATGGCCTAATCACAAGCCTGCAGTCCCAAAACACTATTCAATGCCAATAATGTTAAGAATAACTTCTCCATCTTTGTTATTCTGTACTCTGCCTCTGTGCACCTCTGCCTACATCCTCTTAGATCTCCTTTTGTTCCCTTCTCTTTCCTCTATCTGTTGCTTGCCTGAGTCTGTAATACTTGTTTTTTTCATGCTGTTCATTATGTATTTCAATAAACCAAAGGCCTAACAGATTATCTTCCTTAAAATTCATAGCTCCTACTCTTTCTCCAAATCTCAATGGCGTTCCTTAGTCAGCAACGACCTTTTCCACTTGTGCTACTTAAGCTTTCCAACAGACTTAGGTGCCTTTTTCTTTTCACGTTTTAGGCTTTTCCTTTACACTGAACACCAGATGTGAATAATTTCAGTCTAAATAGTCTAGATATGAGTTGCATTCCAGCATAACTTACAGGAGGCTTACTTCAGTCTGTCATCAAGCTTCAATCTCATACAACTTGGGTCATAGGTTACCCAGCTTAAAGTGTTAATTCTACTTACAGTAGAAGAAAAAATGCCAACTGAGGATATATTGTCAATTCATCAACACAAATATAACGTAAAATAAATAAGGAACCGGTGTGGATATTTGTCAAAATGTTTAAAAATCCATAATGAGTATCAAATATGCTTTAACTCCATGGAAAATGGAAACCCATTAAAAATACTCAAATATATAGATAACTAAAATTCACATATCTAAAAGTTAATACATTGCAAAGTAAAAAGTAGATTGAAAAGTAACTTTCAACCCAGTACTTTTTTCCCAGCATTCTAGATTCACAGATGTGAACTACATTTCAATTGTAATATAATTGAGAAACAGTGGATCTTTTTGGGAGGGAACAAAAGAGACACATAAGGAAAAAGTGTTTGTATCCTATTGGAGGACTTTACAGAGGAAAGTATACATTTTAAATTAATGACACATAAGTATTATCTGGTGCCAAAGTACTTAGAGTACATCTTTTATAGCAATTCTTTCGTGTCACTGCTAGAAGTATAATTTACATCATAACAAGTGTATTAATCTCCCTTTGAACTTGAAAGTGCCCCTCCGGGTATGATATATTCCTGCATATGCAGCACTTAATCCTTTTGCAATTGTCATGTTAATTTTGAAAAATAAAAAAATAGTACTTAATTTAAATTTCTCCACCCATGAGCAAAGCAATGAATAATATAGAATTAATTATGTACTAGCAAGTGAGTAAATTGTATTGATGGAAGACTCAAAGAACTGTTTTAAGTATTTTGATAAGTTGTTTTAAAATTCAGAAATAATATGTGAATTGCATTCATTATAATAAAATTAAAATAAAATATTTAAACAAACTGTTACTAAACTTACATAACTTTGCACTTTTTCTCATTACCTTAAATCTTTTGATTGTACTAGGCCTAATGTAGGTCTGGTTGGCTTTAGATCAAGATCTAGGCCTGCAAATCTGGATTTCATTTGAAATCAAACCTAAAAGTCAGCTTTTCCTAAAAGCTTATGGAAACAAAACTTTTATTGAAGACATTCTTTTTTTGATGGAGCAAAAAATCATCTAAAAAAAATGTGCTCTAATTGTATGTTTCCGCAAAATACCTAAATCTTTTTATGTTTTTCTTACTATGATCTGGTATGAAGGAGTACAGACAGTATGTTTCATACAAATCCCTATTATGACATTTTAGAAATCTTTAGAGTTTCAAGTAGTTCAGATAAATCTGGGTATAAAATAGAATAATGAATTAAAAGGCTATGAGCTTTGGAATTTTTATTTTAAACAAGCTGAAGATTCAGTCACCCCTGCAGTTTAATACACAGAGTGGTTTTTCTCCTTTATTTTTTACTTTGCCTCTAGACAAACTGTCTTTATCTATATCTTTTTAATACCTTGAGATCAGGTATACAACTTTCATTAGACATATTCAAAACGTATTTTTTAAAGTTTATGCCATAAAAAACACAGAGTGAAATTCATAGAAAACGTGAATTCATCCAGAGACTTTGCAAATTCAAAAATGTACACATTAGCCAGTAATAGACAGAAGCAAATTACAGAACACCTGTAATTTTCCATCTGCATGTACCTGTCACTGCATATGCATAATAGCCGAATCCACAGGAGGCGCAGAATTAAGTCATCAGGAAAGATACAGTAACACATTTACACAAATAATAACTCTTTGTGGTAATTGCTTTATAAAACTATCATCAATTGTTTGAAATTTTTCATGATAAATATCTACTTCTCAGCTCATTGAAGAACACAAGAGATAATTGTCTGAGCTGATAAAGTTCAGAGGGACACATAGTTAAGAGGGTAGTATTTAAAAACACATGCAGCACTAGACAGAATAATGACAAATAATGAATCATTCCTAAAAGTTACAGGGTTCAGAGAAGATATGGGCCTGGAGTGCCATGTAAAGATATTTCTGTGGTGTCTGATACAACCTTTTTTTCAGTCTCAGGCAACTTGAGCTTCTCAGTTAGAATCACAGAATTCGACTGAATTTTAATTTCAAACCACGAGGTCCATATTATCTCTAAATCTGTCTGTGGGACATCATTTAAGACTATGTCTTTCCATAGGGAGTTTTAGTATCTGCTGTCACTCATAATGATGCTATCATTCACACTTCAAGTGTGTGAGGCATAATTAGCATTTTTTAGTAATCTGCATCCTCTGGTCTGTCACCATTCTGCTTTAAAATACATTTTTTCCTTTTACAGTTTACTGCAGAAGCAAAGAGGTATTATCTTTTTTGCTTTGGGTGTAGGCTTTCCTGGCAGTATGACACTCAGGCAATGACTATATGCACTGAGTCTCCTTCCTCTGTCAAGGATCTACAATGTCGGTTTGTGACATCACTGAAAACAGTCATAATTTCTTGTTGACGGACAGGCTAATTCCTTCTCAAAATAATATGCAAAGACAATTATCAATCAGCAATAAGTGTCTACATAAAGTGTCAGAAATGCTCAAGGCAGAGGTTAAGCTTGCATATCTTTAAAAGCTTTATCTGTACTCATGCAGTTATATCAAATCATGACCACTTAGACAATTTAATCAAAGTTGAAGTGTATTTAAAAAAGCTTTTTCTGAAATATGCTTCTTATAATCGTGTTCAGTTGTGAGGATTTTTAAAAGAATGAACAAGCCCTCTATTGTCAAAATGGAAGAACATCAGAAGTGTCTTCTGATGACATTTTAAAAAACCTCAAAACTTATTAATAATGTAAAAATTTTCCATTTCTGCATTTTATATTGGCTATTTCAAGTTTTCATTTAGAACTGCTTCTTTAAAAATAAATCATATTTCAATATGTAGCTCAAAAAATACAATATGCCCAAATTGCATTCATATTATTTCTACATGAGCAACACTTTTTGATCAAATCAAAATTGATTGTTTTCTAATAAAAAATGTTAACCTTTTCAATTTTTTTTCCAGTCTGAATAATTTTTTTTTTTTTAAGGTATTAGGGAAATGGCAGTGCTCAGAAAGATTTACTGTTTCTATTCATATTAAAATTGATGCCTTGCTAGAGGCAAATTAATTGATTTTATGAGTTATTTTCATCATTTACTGTTATAAAGTTTCAGCTGCATATCCAGGAGGTTTTTAATATACACTGATGAGGAAATACAGAATAGCATGTACAAAAATATAGAAATTGTGAAAGTAACAGAGTTCAATTTCAAAGTAGTCAAGTCCTATTTACTGTGACTCCCAGGTAAATTTATACACAAGAAATCACAGAGACCTTGTCTGCCACATTTTTCAGCTCTATGTACCTGACTATCTCAGAGATGTCAGAGGGGTACTAAATTTGTTAAGGGAAACACCTCTTGGCCTGTTGCTGTTAGGAAGTGAGCATTTCTATGGACGTGACTACATGTGTAATTCAAAGGTGAGAATTTGGATATTTTAATGAGCCTTGTCTGGTAGAGATAATCTTAGCATCACTGAAGCCAGCAGAGTTACATCAATTGGTACCAGAACAGAATCTTCTCATAAAACTTTGTTTTAAAACATAGGTGGTGCTGCCATTTTTGGAACACATTGCTCAACCTTCGCAAGTTTGTGATTTGTTCTGTACTTTCAATGACATCATATATTAATTTACTGGAAATAAAGAATAATGAGGTCATCCTAAGGCTCAGTACTGCGATGAAGAACTGAAAAGAGCTACAGTAAACATTAAAATATATATATATACATACATGCACACATATATATACTTATGTTCAATTTTTTACATATAAATCTGGTTGCTTAGGCAAAAGAAGAAGTTCTTGCCTTGTTTAAGAGGATTAATTTTGAGTATGTAGTTATCAGGACAAAGTATTCCACTTTCACTCATTTCAAATATATTTGTGATATTATGCAATATGTCCTCCCTTTAATTTATATAAAAGAGTTTTTTTAAAGCACATTTATAATACAACTTGGGGGGGGAAGAGATTTCATACTTGCTCCCTCTATAAACAAATCACATTTGTGATGGGGAAATAAAATTCAGCCTTCTCTTCCTGATTTTCTCTTTCTCCTCTAAGCTTTCTTTTACTCCATGTTATTAGATATGACACACACCCACTCCTCTCCCCACCCTTCCACCCCACCCCCGCCACTTTTCTTTAGCAGTTCAGGCATTTACCACTCCCCCTGAAGCTAATCAGAGTTTACGTCCCCCATGATACACAATGAACTCTCTGTGGAGCTCAGAAAGTGCATTCTATTTTTTTTTGTGTGGCTTTCTTAGACTGCTTTCTGGAGAAAATCCTTAGTCTAATAAATTTCTTAATCATTTTAAAAAACATGTTTAATTTTTTTCTTTTGGGATGTGTGGGGTTGTTCTGGGTTTTTTTCCTTGTAAAGGTTTTTAAAGTCCGTGGATTTGCCCCATCTTTGCTTCTCAATTCTAATCCCTGAACACTTTTAATCAAGTCTTCGGTAGTTTTAATTATTATTCAACATCTTATTTAGGATTAAAATTTTTCTATGATTGTACAGTGAATACAGATCATTAAATACTCATTGTATAATTAAAATTAAAAGAATAATCCCTCCAACAAAATTTCGAACAATTTAAACTACCCAGGATTTAAGAAAGCTAAATGATTGGAAAGGAGATTTATAGCTTGGTCAAATATCCTTAAAGTTAAAACAGATTTGTAAGCATTCTTAGGATAAAAAATAATTGTTGGGACAAACCAAACATGAAGTCTATCAGGTTTGATAGACTGTCTCCTATTGTGGCCAGTTCAAAGAGTAATAGAAAAAAAGATCTAAGAACAAAGAGCAAGAGAGTGTAGAAAAATCTGCATTTATAGTCAAGTCTCTTCCTGATCTTCAATATAAGAGAAAGCATAAACCCTGAAGCCTGAAGATAAAGATCTCTGCAATAAAATTGTTATTAACTACAAAAATCCCTGGTATTCTTGTTATCAATCTCTAAATTCGTTTTGTTGTTGTTGTTGTTTAGGATTATGTCTTCACAAACTACAGTCTCTAGGAAGAGCAGGATAACTGGGCAGAAATTTAAAATTTAAATGCAAAACAAAATCAGCAGTCATGAAAAAATGTGCACAAAAATGCAGTGTTTCTAAATCTTCTTTTACACTATGACGTGAATGTCACTTTATGAGGATCATCAGGTAAATTATCGTTAGCCATACAAAACCCAAATATATCACCTGTTCAATAAAATACTTCCATGTATTTTGACCCTATAAAAAGTTCATTAATCTATGAATCACTGTAGAGATATTTGCATACAAGCATCTTGGCAAAATAGCTGAAGAGGGAAAAAAGATGAATTCAAAAGAATCATGTGATAAGCTCATGTTCCTCTCAGAAAGGAAATATTTTTTATTTCCTCTTAACAAGGCTTGAGACGCACTGTCAAGCCTGTACAGAAGAGCTTTTTGTGAACCCTGGTGCAAAAATCCCTACCTGAGACTGCTCAGTAAGATTAATGATGGTCAAGAGCCATACAGAAGGTCAAGATGGCTAAACATAGCATTAGTCCATAGACGCTGCTGTCCAGCTACCTGTTTCCCCATCTGGACAGCTTACATTCACGCTCCTGTCAGTACAGGCTTCCATAGACCAAACGTTGCGTGTGTTGCCTTTGCACGGGCTCAGTGCTGTTTTCCTTTTGTTCCAAAAATTTAGAACTTTTTTTTTTTTTTGCAGAGATAATGCTTCAGACTCCAACAGTGTGGCTCCTTTCACCTGCAACATGCTTTTCACATCTCATTATCTTTCCTAGCTCTTCCTTTTCTACTTTGAGTAGTAGCATGCATTTGGACTTTCTGTATTATCCTACCCTTTCCTGGCTCTTCCACAACTCTCTGAAAAGCAAGTATTGTATGCCCTTTCAAAACTGTTTTTTGGTGCTTTTCTCACTTTGAATTCATTGGGCATGTTAAACTGCATTGGTGCAAACGCAGTGACAAAATAACTTGAGAGGGAGGTATCCTTATTTTGAAAAAGAAAATCCTCCAGTGTGAGTGTCTGAGTGTCTTAACACAGTTGATTAGGAAAATATGCTGTGAAATTCTCAGGAGACACTTGAAAAAAAGTCTTATCTGTCAAGGGAGGAGTGGGAGGAGAGACAAAAGAAAGGAATTAAGCCATTCAGAAGAGAGTTTCCTAGCAGGTGGCTTGATTTGTGCCACTTCAGCAAATGGAGAAAAACAAACAAACAAGAAAAAAATTACAATAGCACTCAAGGTGATTCATTAACTTATGTTTTCATTAATGTTTGAGGATGTCATTAAAACGTTACAATATTGAGAATTTTTCCATGTATTAGACGTTAGCTACTGTATCACACTGGGATATAGCCTAGCATTGCCCTATGTCTTACCGGGAGTCTGCTTAAAACCGTCCTGTGTTGTCTGTCATCAGTGTTCAGTGTGGGACTTCCTGCAAGTTTTCAAAGACAATAATGAAACCTGGGGATTGTATCCTTTTGAGCAAGTGAGTCATCAAAACATCACAGATGTTCATTACCATATGAATTTAGCACAATTTCTAAATCCCCAGACCACTGTTATCTCTGAATTTACCCTTTGCAGTGAATGGAGGAAAATTGCTATTTTATTTATCTGAAGACTGCATTGTGATAAGCAAAGTCCTGGAAACAATCCTGTGAAAGACTTTATGGTAAGGAAAATAAAAAAATATATAAAATTAAAAAATATATAATAATTTTTAGTAGAATCAAGAATTGTAGTTGCTGTTTCTGATACCATATGTAATTTTTTTCCCTCTCAAGAAAAAACCTGAAGTGAACCAGCACTTTCCTACAGACTTCCTGGAGACAGGTCAGTAACTAGTATGGGCCACAGCAGTTCTCATTAATTAGGTAGAGATTCTGGTAGGATGAACATAAGCTGTCCCGTGTCACCTAGCATAGCTAATGGCTATGTTTAAATTACAGCCATGATGCTTCCAAATAGCCCCAAAAATTTCTTTTCCTCTTGCTTTGTCTGCTCTTCTTTCTTCGTTATGTTTCCTTTAAACACCACTAAGTATTTTTCATGTTAACAAATTCTCTGTTTCTCTTTGCTGAACTTCATCGTGCCTTGATTTTGTTTATACGATTACAATTTGTTTACAACTGTATTTCAAAAATATATTTTAGGCAAAGAAACAGGGAAAAAAGCAGAGAATATGGTAAGGGCTTTAGACAGTGACTTGATATTTTAGGAAATTTAAATTCAGTGAAGTATATATAAGGCTAAAAGCATAAAAATACAGAATAAAAATTCAAATTATCCATTCTGGGTCCATGACTGCACATAACTCTATGTACAGGTAGGCAGGGTGGGAAGCATTCAGGTGGCTGGAAATCTGAGCAAAACACAGAGGAAGTCTTTGTACAAGTTCCAGCTACAGCTGAAAATACACATTATGATTTTGAGGAGTAGATACACTTCTTATTATTACTAAATTTAGGTTGATATTTCTCTAAGAATGGGTGTAAAAAGAGAAGGGAAAAAATTCAGCTGAACGCACCAATGTAAAAAGGGAATCAAAGATATTTATCTGCAATGTGAAACAATCCCTTGACATACAGTTACACGAACTTTTAATTAGAGGTCCTTTGATTTTAGTTCTAATGTTTACTACGTCTGCATGTGCAAGACACATATTTGCTATCCTCTAACTCTTCAGGACAAGCAAGCAATACCAATAGGTTTGAGGTTTGTTCCCAGTTTAAACTGGGTGAGATGAAACAAAATGCCAGTTGTGTAATCTCAAGGATTTGACATTGCCCGAGGAACCTGTAGCCACTGCTTTTAATTACTAAATTAAAAAAAAAAAAAAAAAGAAACCAAAAGGTTCAGGCAAACTTTCTCAATCACTTTCTGATATGTAGAGTTTGAACAAAATTTAAAAGCTGCACAACCATCTTTTAAAAGTGTGTGTGGGGAGAGGTGTATGCATCTGTTTTAAATTAAAATTTCCAGTTTCTATCTGTAGAGGATTGAAAAGCTTCTGGTGTTATGGGGACCAGTGGCACCCACACAAGTGTGTGGTCAGTAATCATATGAGATAATTTGACCTTCCCAATCAACTCTTCACTGAGGACCTAAATGAAATGGTTTGCATTGAATCAAATAACTCAGGGGCTAATACCTAAGAACCACACAAGCCTTTGCAATTATTCAATTATTTAGTAAAAGGGCATCGTTTCATATGCCATAAAGCAATTAAATTGATAATTAGACTAACAGAGTAATTTGATGTTAACTCAGTAAATACAAGCATATTTACTTCACATTTCTGCATAATCAACTAGTTCAGTTGAAGCTGAAGGTTTCAGTGGCTGAACTACTTCAGCCAGACATCAACCCTTCATAAGACCTGAAAGTAAATAAGAGTGACAATCTTTATAACTCCTCTAACTGCCAACCTGTATGTACAACTGTTGCTTGCTTTGTTCTTTATTTATGTTTAAAACACTTGTTTTGTCAAATAACATGATCACTGATCCTTCAGTACTTGGGATAATTGGTAGCAGTAGGTCAGCTAAATGGTTCATCCCAGCTTGTCTATATTGCTAATGAAACTCCAGCATTATCACTTCTTTTCCTTCCATGGGGAATATAGTTGCCTAGTACCCTCACATGTTACAACCCTGTCCTTTCCCCACTTGCTGAAAGACGCTTCCGTGACCTATTTCCATATGAAAGTATAGTTTCTTTTGTACTCTAGAAAATACAAAGTTAAATCCTAACCAGCTGAGAATCTGTCCCGCTTGCTTATTCTCTGTTAACTACTGCCTAGCACTCCTGCTGTGTCAAAATGCCTCACCAGTACCTCCTGCAGTGGGCTATGTCTTAAAGGCACACATTAATCGTTAATTAACAGATTATAATTTAAAAAATAAACTCCAAACAGCTCATTATAGTGACATTTAAATCATTCAATTCAGTTAAATAGGATGACAGTTTATTTAATAATGATCACAGTGTTTCTCTGTTCTGTTGCTTTTTTTCCCTCTTTAGCAGCATTCTGATACAGAAAAAAAAGATAACGTAGACAAATGTAATTCAAGTGGTCTCTTTATGAAACAAAATTAGTGCGAAATGATTTGACTCTGACTAGTATTGTTTCTTGAAGGATGGGAGAGGCAGCTGTGAGAACAATCTGTTTCTTCTAGGAGTCAACTATGCATGCCTTACTGTGTATAATAGTAATAATTGTAAAAAATACCAGTTTGGCTGAATGAGTTTTGTAGGATTCAGCTGACTTCACAGTTTTAAGAGTATTCTTTCTTTTTAAGAATGACTGGCTGTTGTAAAATGTGAGGAGTAAACAACATTACAGGATCTATTTTTATAGAAAGAAGCATCTTTCTGTATGATCCCCAGATGAAAAGCTGTCATCTGTCTTCTGGATAAGTTTTATCCTCCTCCCCTTCAATGGCAAGTTTTTTGAAACTGCAGAAGACTCCAAGCAATTCTTTATCATTCCCTAAATAAAGACATCAGAGCATTGGCAGACACCGTACATGAGCACGAATGGGCAGCTGTCTCTGAAAGCTTAGTTAAAAGCTGTGAAATATTATTACTAAGTGTATGTCAATGTGATGTCTCCTACTACCTTTAAATGGTGCTTTAAAATGATGCTTCAAGCAGAAGTTTTCTCATTTATGATGTATTAGCCTAAGTCTATAAACTACTCCGTGGAAGGAATCTTACCAGTCCATCAAAAGTAATTAAAGGCAGAGAGTAAATTTCAAAGACAAAGTGTAAATTGAATTGGGGGAAAAAAATAAAGAAGAAAAATAAGGAAGAAGAAATATTTTTTTAACCTTCCTTTCTTTCATCTGGGAACATTTAAAAAGACACATCTATTGATAGCATGCTAGTAAGAAGTTTTTAAGTATGACCAGAAAAAAAAACTGTTCCCTGAATTTTTATTCTATTTTATAGAACTGATGTAAAAAGATTAATGAGGTTGCAGTGTTAAGTGTTACATCACACATTCTTAATGGTGTCTTATTATTAACCAAATAATGCATTCTACTAATAGCTTGGACATTTATTGTTAAAATTTTAACTCTCTTCCCTTATTGTTTTCCTTGGATCAGTTCTATTGCTGGTCAAATAATGCATTCTTTTTGTATTGTGCTGTTTCTTAAATAGCTGTGCTAAGTATTCAGTCTGCTCTGTAGAGCACAAAACTTCAACTTTGTCTCTGCATGTATTCATTTTCACAGTATTTAATTACAGGATGAGATAATATTTCTCAAATAGCAGAGTCTAGTGTTATATTATTTATTCTTGGATTTGTACTTTATTTTTTTCTGGGAACATTCAAAGACATTTGCAATAAATATAATTCAGTGGAAAATTTAAATTTTATTATCATTATTTGATAATAAACTTTAAAAAATAAAATACTTAAAACATATTCTTCCTCTTCCCTGTCTTGGTTTTCTTTCAAAACTTGTCAAATGTCTTACAACCATCTCCACATAGAAAATAATAGCCAGCAACAAGGATAATGACAGTACCAATAAACATCATATTCAGAGAGAACAAACCTACAAAATTTCAATCTGAAAACTGTATGTTTAAGAAAGCTATGAAATGCTATAATGGACTGTAAGGGAAAACATGATTCATTTAACTTTATAGGTGAGTACTTCCCTGTTATAACAAGCAGAAATCATCTTTGCTGTCTTTAGTCAACTCTAGATACTCTTTTTTGTAAAGAGGTAAATTGTTAAAATATACTGTGAGATAAATTAATGAGTATTTATTTACCTAATGAGCAATTCTTCACAGTTTTCATACTTTCAAGGTCATAATGAATGGAGCTGGTTTTGTACCATTGGGATTTTTTATGTATTATGCTCCAAAACCTGCTTCCAACAAAAACCTCAATCTTTTCAAGTCAGGATAGGGTGAAACAATAAATCATGATATTGCTCTTCGTTTATGATTCAGAAGTGGGTGAAAGGCTTATTCCACCTCCCGTGGGAAATAACCTATTAAAACTTTGAGTTTCTTTTGATCTTAATCCAAAGCTCATCAAAATCAATAGTTCGGTTTCCATTGACCTCTAATATCATTAATACTAGATATTTTGGAGGGTGACTGAAGTCAATATATGTAACATGAATGAAGCTTTACAGAGAACCATTGGCACTTTTTTCCTAACTGCTTGCTTGTAGTTTGTAACTATTTAAATGGGGCACCTGAACTGCAGGAAAGAAATGAAGAGAAGAAAGTGGCTAACATGAAACCCCATAGTGATTTTAGTTTATATTTCTGTTTTACTTTGATCTAATTTAAAGTCAAAAGGAAATGTGTAGAATGCAAAATATTTCCGATGATGAAACAGATATCTTGTAGGAAAATAAAAGCCATACATACAATATTAGAAGTAACCAAAAGTTAAAACAGTCAATTCAAAGGTAGAAAAGCAGATATTTCATGGAAAGAGGTTTAATATAAAAGTAAAACTAGAAGAAAAAGAGAAAGAGGAAAAATATGGATAAGCTGATATATTTTTCCTTTTTTTCTTCTCTCCATTGTTTGTTACATTTCCATGTTTTATGCTATCTTAAAATTAGATGTGAACTCTAGCCTTTCTTAGTGTTTATTTTTTACATAGAATTTTGCTGGAACTACTTGTATTTGTGAGGTTAAGAGCATTTTTCAAAAGGATCATAATTTATTTGCAAATGGTTACTACTTTATTCTTTCTTCTGAAAATTCCAGACCCAAAATTTATTCTTTTCATGTAGCAAGTGATTTTTTTGTTGAAAAGAAAGAGAAGAAAACATTTTGATTCAGGGTCTTGATACATTGCAATAGATTTTGATTTTATAACAAAGTTGTTACTTTTCAGTTTACCAAAGGGATACTGTCATAGTTACAGGAAGCTTTTTTGTATTTTATAAACTGTAAGTAATTTTTTTTCTGCATGTTATTTGTACAGATATTTAGCAACTGCCTGTGTCCTGGGCCCAGCACTGAAGTTTACTTCTGAAAGATGAAATGAGAAATGTTTTTTTCTCAGGCCTTTATTGACAGAAGCATGAAACCCATGGAGTAGGACAGGGACCACAGAAAAGGAACAAATGATTGTTGCTTGGTTGTTGACTTGATAGCCTGTAATTAGCAGTTACTTCTGATAAATGCATATAGCTACACTTCCTCATTTGGACAGAGCACAGATCTATAACCTCTACAATCCTACCTGATCTGTAGAGTGCATGTCTTTTTCTCATATTTATTTGTCATTGTCTGGTAGAAACAGGACAAAGATTTTTCTGTGGGATAGAAATAAATGATAAAGATTAATCCTGAATATGGATTTCAGAAAATTACATCTCTTTAACATTGCTTTGTGAAGAAATTGGTTACAGGCCAGACCCTAATACTGTACACTTATCCTCTGAGAATGCCATTTGCAATGACAAAATAACAAGGGACATGTCTGAACTACTGTAAGAAGAGTCTGTCCTCATTTTCACCTGTCTGTTTCTATATGAATGTCAATGGCATCGGTATATTTCTCAGTGCCTGAAAATTCACCTTCAAGCACCAAATAAAACCAAAAAGTCTTTAAATCTCCTTCGAGAAGAAATAATATATTTCTTTAACTGTCAATCCATGTTTAATAATTATTAGGGCAACCGATTAATTCAAATGAACTACGGGAAAATGAATGCAATTAAAAAAAAATGAGAGATGGGGTTACATCCTCTGTATTTGTACTGGATTACCTGGTAATGTTTATATCCTTAGTGATCAGTTCCAGTGAGATCTGAGAAGAAGGAGAGGTAGCTCAAAGATATGCGTGTTCTAAACTTTTGCCAACTCTGGAGACAGAGTAAAGAACAGAAATTATTGTTCCCTCTGAGGAAAGAACAATTATAACTTGGTCAATTTGGAGAGGCGAGGATGACTCTGGGGAGACTGGGAGCTCAGATCTGTGAGTTCTGTGCATATGGGAGGGAGCATGGAATTGGTTAGGAATACGGGATACATTCTCATAGGAAAACCGGCTTCATTAATTCTGCTAATTTAACTTAGCTTTAACTTTAACTCCTAAGCACAGTAACAATGTGGTGAGAGCCCTTAAATGGGTGAATGCACATTTTAAGTTGGTTATTACAAGGCTGACTTATAGATACATTTATATGTATATATGCAGATGCAGATATGTATCTATGTGTACATATATGTGTGTGTCTGTATATGTGCATATATAAATATGTATACATGCATGCAAATGTGTGTATGTGCTTGTAATAGAGAAGGTGCCAGTAGATGGCACTCAAGAATGTATAACTGATGAGCTTGTTGGCTCTGTTTTCATGAAGAAATCAATAAGAAATCTAATCAGTTCCTGAAACAATGATGGCCTCCATCCAAGACGAAGGCATAAAAAAGTCTCTACTTGATACTAACTCAATGGTTCTCTCCAAAACTTTCAAAAAGTCTTTCTTTGCATTGACTAGGCATGGTTTGAATGTACTAGGGCTCAATTGTTAACATTATGGCTGCCTCTGAAGTACTAAGTAAAAAGATTCAGGTGTTATTTGCTTCTATCTCTGACAGCACCTGTCCTGGTATGATGCTTCAGTATTGAGCTAAACTTTTTTATCACCTGAATTAGAGTGACATCCAAACTGGTTAATGGGAGGTGACCCATTCATGCTAATCATTGTGTATTCTGGACATAGCATGGAGAATGACCCACACAAGAAAAAAACATAAAGTCTTTTCTAATAATTTACATAAACACTCCAGTCCTTAAGCCTGTATAATTTCTGGATATAGATTTGTTATTTAGCTTTTGTAAGTGGCATTGTATCTGCAAGAGAAATAATGAAAAATCTTTGTATGAAAGAACTGAAATCAGGAAGAACTAAGTGGAACTTGTTCCTGGTAAAAAAGGATTTGAGGAAAAATTGTAACATCAGTAGATGGAGATTTTTATTCTTTATTAATCCAGAAGACTGTTAGCCTAGAATATACAACTCTGTCCGCAGGCAACACACACATACGTCATCAAAAACTTCAGTCTTGACACTACTACCACCCACATACGTCAGAAGACCTAGATCTACACTACCCTTTTATATGTCCAGATTCTTCTTGGAAGGACATAGGGATGAGAATTTTACCGTACTGCACAACCATAGCTAACCAGGTCTGGACAACTGGGAGAATAAACACACAAGCCTCTCTTTATAGACACAAGCAGAACATTTAGAATTGAAGGAGGGAAGCAAGCGGTGGGGAGAAGGGAGGAAAAGAGAGAGGAGCATCAGCTTTTGCCATTGAAAGAGAGAAGCCTAATAAATCAATAATGAAAAATGACAGTCAGGCTGGAAAACCACATGGCTTGAAGACACAAGTAAAAAAACACTCTTGCATGGGTTGATTTTTTTTTTTAATTTCCTCTATGTTCAGTAAAATGGGCACTTGTTCTCTAAGAACAATCAGGCTTTATGATAAGTTACTTCCATACTGAAATTCCCCCTCTACGAGATATTTTTCTCAGGTCTAAAAACTTTATTTGACCACTTAGATCTCAGATGATATGAGAGAGGAGTAGTGTACAGCCTGGGTTTGGAAGACCAAGGAATGTGTGTTATAAGCATCTTCCTTTCTAAAGGCCTGCAGCTTTACACCTTCCCCATTTAACCTTAAAGAATTAAACCTGAGTGGGACCTGATTTGGGAGCACAGACTTTCAAAATGCTCACAGAAGAGCAAATTTATTCCTCCATATCATTCAAGCTTGAACTTGTTCCTTTTCAAGCTTATGTACACTCTACTGCTCACCCTCTGCATCTTCATTTTCCTTAAAAAGACCTTGTTTTGACTTCTAAATCTTATGTGGCATAAAACTAAGTCAGATGTACTGTCCTAATTTCTATGAATTATCTCATTCATGTACACACCATGGACACATAAGACACATATGTAGAGAGGGGAATTTGGGTATTTATTCCACAACATAAAATGTTTGGATCAACCCCAATAGCTTTCCATGAGGAATGTTTATGCCTGTCAGTCATTTTAAATATCCAGAAAGAGAGGAAGACTGAACAGAACTCTAAAAGGCTACAGAGAAGTCAGAAAACTAGTGTTGCTGACTTCTTGCCAAATAAGCCATTTCTTTTTTTTTTTACAAATTAAATAAATTCCGAGATATGCTGCACTCAGATGCAACTGTAATTCCGGATCTAGGTTTCACAGATTATTTTTCCTGTTTTTTCCTCAGCAGTAATAAAAATTCTGGTGGAACAAATTGAGAGAAAAGGAGAGATGAATCTATTGAGAGGCTCACTGATGACTGCTTACTGCAGCATTCTTTCCATGATGGCTTAATTAACTAGTATGGTATATATCTGCTATCCTTAGCGACTACTTATTAAAACTTTTATGTATACTCATATATGCAGCTTTGAACATAGCTTTTAAGATACAGGGACTTCCCCCCCCCCTTTTTTTTTTCATGATGCTCTTCCTCTAATTCTCTTAGCAACCAGATAACCCTAATTATATTTAGTCTACAAAAGGCTGCTGTATGCTGTTGTAATGTGCCACCCAAGAGATACCTCCTTGAACTTTGGTAGAGTTTAATACAAAACTGGTTAGAGAAGGCTAAATCTGGGAAAGAACTAATGCCACAAAGTCACTTTGGTTACATGGGAATTTTCAATTTGTGATACAGGCACATGCCACTCTTAAAAGCTCCAGCTGGTTTGATAGATTCCTACTTATTGCTACATTTCCTGCTCAGCCAGTTACTTAAGAAATGTTGTTTTGGATCTACAGATGTTTTACAAGTGTTACCTAAATTGCTTAGACAACTTTGTGCAAAACAGAAGAGTTTATTTTTCTTCCTCTCTCAAACTAATAAAAATAATTGCACTCTTCTCTTACAATCCAAATGACAAATCATTTAAATTATTTAAGGATAAAGTATGTTTTTATAGTATTCTATAAACTATATAAAGCATAAAATTATTTGAATAAGAATCAAGTTACAGATATATAACTCATATACTTATGTTTTCTGTTAACTCACCTATTGCAGGAATGATTAAACTACCCTACACAAATATCAATGGCAATTTTCTGATGGCATAAAACTATAAAATAAAAATTTGGTATTGCGAAGCAGCATAGCAAACATTTCCTCTTCCTTCCAGAATTCTCCTACTCCATATCCCATGCCATTGGACCAGGATTCCCTGCATAAGACAGCTTCATGTGTAGGCTGTATGACAGAAGAATCACACATACAATTTACAGTAAAAGACCTCTTCTTCTTTAAGACATGAGGCCATTGTGGTACAATGTCATTAATCTGACAATACTTTAGAAGGCAAGTGACTGTCAGCTGGTCAGTCACAAAGCAATAACCACCACCATGAACACATTATTATTTTTAAAATATAATTTAAATTATTAGCAAATTATGTTGAGGCACTTTTCAAAGACTAAATAATGACCCTGAAGTCCAGCTGATGCAAGCACCTGCAATTCTTTTAGAGAGACTGTAGTCATGTCATTTTGTAAGCTCAAGGACTGAGAAAAGTAACTGCTAAAGGCATTTTTTTTACCAAGTCTTTAGAAATATTTTTTTTATTAGATACTCTGTGGACTAGTACTAATATTCATAAACAAGAAAAAGCTTATGAGCCTGTGCAAAGCCCAGCTATATCACTTCAGATACTTGAGATATTTTATTTATATAACTAAAGAAAATATTTCTATTCTGCCTTGTTTCAGCTTAGAGATAGGAACCTAAATACTATACACATTTCATATATAATCTTTTTTTTTTTTTTATCCCAGTGTGTATCTACATTTGTGACTATCAACCTGTGAAAAGGGCACTGTGCTCTTATTAAAGTCAAAGCTGCAATCCAAAGTAGGTCAAAAGAAAGGAGCACCTGACCCAGAACATAGCTTTTAGATATCATAGCTAAAAACCAAAAATGCCCATTTGTAGTGCCATTGCTAAAGACAAGCTGAACCTGGGTGAAAAGGTTCCTTTCAGGAAAGAACTAGGAGGAGGGGCAGTGCAATAAATACAGTGGCACATGCCTGCTTGCCTGAAGTTTCCTCTCGCTCAGCCCTGATACCCCTGATACTCCATCAATCATGACTGATGCCTGCATTACGCTCTAATTCCTAAGACACATTTCCTGTCATCTGAAAAGATCAAAGGGGAGGCTTGCTCAGGGACAAGGGAACATGTTAATTGCAATCCCACCCTTTTGTTTGTAAATCTTTTGCAATGTTCCAATTGCAACGAATTGATTACATTGGTTTTCACGCAATGATAATGATTCTACCTGTTTCTTTCCTTTTTTTGTTTGTTTTTAATCTCTTAATAGAAATACACATTGTAATATTCAGCCAGCACTTCAAGGATATCAATATGATCTTGAAACGTTATGATTACAGAGCACTGGGAATCTACATATGAGAACTGCATTAACATTTCACTTACTTAACCTCCCAGCAGAATTGTGAAGGTATCATTTATAAGAATTGTATAGGTACTATGGGAGTAAGAGAGGATTGATTGATTCAGGATGGAAAATCATATTTCTTTCAGGCATATCTCTAAATTGCTTGACACACATTTGCTTATATGTGAAGGTTACATTTGAAGGAAAGCTGATATCTGAGCTTGAATAAAATATATTTCAAGGCAGAACCAGGAGAATTGGTAAGGAGACAGCTGACTGCAAAAGGCTGCATATATAAACGAGAAATTTACGCCAAATTTACACTGAATTTAAACCACTTTTTAATCCACTACAATTTCAGACGCGTTTAATGAAGTTTAATTTAAGCCATTTCCCCAACCTCATTCCCAATTAACTTAGATTACGTCTACTTTAAGGAATTTGTTACAGTTCAAAGAGCCAAGGTACAGAAAGTGAACTTAAACTCACACACCTGAGCTAATATAAATCCCTAGTATACAAATTCTGTTTTACCAGCAAAATTTTACTTTAGCTTGAATTGTTTCAAGACAGTGAATTTATTACATTGATATAAAGGTTCAATTTGATAAGGACTCCATTAAGAATACTTTGCTGATTTACTGTATTGGTATTTCTATAATGGTAAAGTGTTTCTAGTATAGATGTTTCTGTGCATTACACGGAACCAAACCTGATTTAAACCCAGAATAAGAGCATCATCATGGTTTTTCACATATAAATAACCCCTGTGAAATAGTGAAATAAAAGGAGTTTGTTAACCCCAATATATATTATTTTCCCAAGGGAAACATTTCTGATGGCATTTTGGAGTTAAATAACAGACTGTCCCTGAAGTTAACACAGCTGAACTCTTCTAGAGTGTATGCATAACTGTGTGGGCTTCTTTCTCTTTATACAAGTATGATGTATTTACATTAAGCTTTGAATCTCTATGAGGAAAGGAACATTTAAAAGGCTAGCAGAACAATTTAACCAGGCAACAAAATGGAACATTAAAAGTTAAGATGTGGAAGGAGCCAAAAATGTCCTCAAGGGACACATTGATGATTTGAGAGTTTAAAGCTCTTTAAAATTTAAAAAAAAAAAAAAGTTTTAAATAAATATTTTAAAATTGCATCTCTTGCTACTCTGTTGCTGTCGTATTTCAAGAACTGATCCAGCATCTCTAAGTCAAAGGAAAATCAGCATTGTCTTCAAACTTAAATTTTCATATAAAAGCAATGTTTCTTTCTATATTGTGAATTTTCTGGAATTAAAAATCTGTCCAAAACAATTTTATAAAAACTGCCATCTCCTTTCACATGGTAGCAAGAACATACTACGCAGCTCCAAGAGTCTGGTGAATGACTAAATGAATTTTTCTGATGAAGTCACTTTTTCTACAAATTTGTGAAGAGGCTAAGAGAAATATTCCAGGAAGTAACTCACCTCCACAAAAGCCACCCTAATGTTCTAGTGTGCCAGTTTTGTCTGTTCACATGTTAACTTTGTTATTACCATGTTTTGGTACAGAGCAGAAGTTTTTGATTTGCATGCTGGATGAAATTATTTTATCTTCAGCTTTTTAAATTATTATTATTTGTTGTTCTGTGAAATGAAATCAAATCCAGTTTATCGGAACAGTTTAGGTCAACTGCCCCATTGCAGAGACAATAAACTTTAGGAGAGGAGTAGAACAAACCCTAGGAAATGACTACTTTAGCAGGTAGATTCCAGTTTTCTATGACATGGAAGTCAACAACCTAAAGCCTTAGGTTGCCAGTTCCAGCAGTAAGTTTTTAAGGATCCTTGGAAGGGATTTATCATATCTAACTCTTGACACCAGCAGTATGAGGAAATGCTCCTAGTTGTGCACTTTGGTTTCCCTTTCTTCCAAGCAGAGAAAATTAGTCATTCTTGATGTGTACTAGTTGAGTATTTGGGGATGAAATTCATTACTCTCAGCAAAAACCTGCTTATTTCTGAGGATGAAACAATTAGCTCAAAGATGGGTATATCTTCATAATTAGCTCAAAGATTCATATATCAATATTTCTGATGTTTGTTTAGCTAAATGAATCCCACTCCTTCTGTTTTACTATACCGTGGGTTTAATATTATGGCTTTGGACAGTGCCTAAATAGTTCATCCAAAGGACCACCTTGAAGGTGCTAAGTGTTTAGGTCTGTGCTGCACAAAAAAGCATAAAATGGATCCAGGCATGACTATGCATATTTATAATTTGTGTCTTTATTACTTATAACCAGGTCAATTGAATAAATGTGCTTTGTCAGCAAACAACAATATCTACACAGTTATATTTGAAATGTTATAATTTTAATTAATTAATCAGTAAAGCACTGGTAGGAGCTTGAATATTTAATGTTGAGCCAAATAGCTTTACATGGATCTTTAAATTACATATCTAACACAGAAATTGAAGTCCAGAAATTATATAGGGGTGCTATTTTCTCTCATCTATCCTATTGTTAAAGCAAAGCCACATCTTAAACTAGCACCATTCCTCCCAGTAGTGGTATCTGAAATAGAATTAAACAAAGACAAATCCACTTGCAGTCTAAAATTTTATATTCTATATCATTCTGAAATCTTTAGGGAACTGGATGATATATAGCCCTAAATCTGAAGGTAGATATCAGATTTGAGAAACATTACATATATCAGGTCTTTCCCTTCACAACCACTAAAATGTCCCCCATTTTATACTCTAATTTAGTAATAAGATGAATTTGAAGCACTGATATTTTCCTCTTTGTAAGACAGAGAATCTAAACAGTCAATTTAGATAAGATGCATTTTAAAGAGAATAAGCTTATTTTAGGTAATCATTTCCCTCTGTACATGTAGCCTGCTTTTTATAGGACTATAGTTGGAGGCTCTTTTCTGAGAGAAAACGCTCTGTTCACCATTTTTCAGTCTCAAACCTATCCAGGGAATTAAGCAACAAGGTTGTACAAAGTAGGAGTTCCATCCCACTGAAAATAGTGCAAGGTAGTTACAGGTTGTCCTGTGCTGCTCTAAATATTGTGCTTAAATGTAATGAAAAAGTTTGTATTCATGTCTAGAAAGCCTCTAACAATGTTCTTACCTCCTTGAGTCTCTCAAAAAAATGCTGTGTAGTAGTCTTTAAAAGCTCCATTTCAAGGGATCTTGACAATCAAGAAAAGGCAGAGTGATTGTCTAAGTTGTTTTGAAATATTGGCTTGCCGCCTACACAAAACTGAACAAAGGCTTACTCTGACTTTCAGGTCAAGCCAATACAGGCCAAGCTTGAGCTTTGATTTGCCCCATACGAAGAAATATAATGCAGTGGAAGCAGCAGCTACTTAATATAGGAGTTAAAATTACCCATGACTGAAGTGAGCAAATCAATCAAAAGTTTTGGCATGTAATGAGCTAGAAAAACTGGTGTGGCAGGTTTGGGGGCAGGAAAAGGCTTCGCTCTGTATTCAGCAGTTTCCAAATTACCATGACATCCCTTTGCATAAACCACCCGACTTCCAGCAGGTGGATTTTACAGGCATTGTGCTGCCAGCACAAAGATGGATCAAGCAGGAGCATTCAAAATAGCTTCCTGTTTTGTGTTCTTAAAATCAGAACTCCATGAAGTCTGCCAAATTTCTTAATATTTTTAGAAGTTAGAATATAAAAAAATAAAAGGGGCAGAAAATCAAGAATGAAAAATATTACAGGTTTAATATATTACACAAACAATAGTGCTTGCTTCCTCTGTCCTGAAAAACCCATTTTTTTAATATAAAAAGTTACATTAAAATGAATCTGAGAGAAATGCTCTAATCTTTCTGAGATGTCTTCATAATCATGCATATCATTCAGTGCTCATTTCAATAACTTATACCATCTCCTCTCTTATCACTTGAATGCCTTTTGATTTATTATTCCTGTCCTGATCATTTAGAAAAAGGTACTGACATGTTTACAAGTCTAAAATCATTAGCTAAAAAATCTGTGCTAAATATATAATGATTGCAAAAGTGTGTTTGGGAAGGGATCAGATGCATGTTATGACATTTTTCTATAAATGCCTTCCAGGCATCTATATATAGGGATTCAAATTTTTCTTTCAGATTCCCAAATGATAGTGTGATTTGTGTGGGAAATCCTTGCAATCATCCCAGTGAAGATCACAGGCAGTGCAGGGTTTTAGGGTGTGCTTCTAACTTGGCTCTGTGTTCTGAGAGATTTATCTTTTTTTTTCTTAACAGGGTATCCTAAGGTATAAAATCAGACTATGCATTTGCAGTTTCTATCCTCTTTGTTTAACAATAAAGTCTTCTCAGTGTATTTTGCAGGCAGTGCTGAAACATGTTTCTCAAGGAGTGTTAGATCAGACTGCAATGATTCTGCGGAACTGCTAACCCACTCAACTAGATGCTCACTCTGATCCACTGCAAAGTGCACAAAACATGTTCATACAATTACTAGAAAAACCCAGCGTTCAGTGGTCAAAGGATTTCCAGCTGTATGAAATGACAGTCTGGTTTCAGGATACATTGGATTGTATAATAAAGCATTACAAACTGGAAACTGTTCATTTGGAACAGTTTTCCTGTTATTATTTTTGTCACTGCAACATCAGACCTCAAGATTTCAGCCAGGAGAGGAGATAAGGAAAGGTCAAAGAGAAGGAAGACGAGGAGAAAAATTGCAAGTCTACAAGAACTACATGAGCAGGCATGTTTTGCAAGTTGATTAGTTAAAAACTTAATGTAGATGTTTCTGGAAGCTGAAGAAAAGGCTTAAGTCAACAAGGAGTTCTGAACTAAAATCAGAATGTATCTTGAAGAATGATTAAATGTCTAGTATTTGAGCTGAACACATCACTGCTAGCTGGCAAAAACTTAGATGAAAACTAGGCTCCATGGCAATCAATAGCTGTATGCCATTGATTTCTGTGAAGGCAGGATTTTCTCCTGGCTTCTTGTCATCGACATATTACAGGAAACTTCCCCTTTCTTTTTGCTTTCTAACACAAAAATGCAAATCTCAGCACACAAGAGACAATTTCAGCAATTTCAGCTGTGACTTTCACCTTATACCACTGTTTTCCTGCTCCTCCTCTCCTCAAAAAAAAAAAAAATTGTTTATGAACCCTTTTCTCTCCATAAAAATGCATTCAGTAGCAGGCTCAAAAGACAAGGCCCTCATCGGCTTTATTGCACTATGTGCGAAAGCGGAAGCCAGGGATAGTATTTTTTAAAGCGCAGGATTTTACAGAAATAGCAATATTAAAATGCAGATAATCTACTGACCTTGCTTTTTATCCCTTAAAAAAATTCTTTATTAAAGTACATATGCTTGAAGTCTGGTACTTAATTGATATATACTGGCTCTAGATCAAGAGGATTCTTCTACAGTGTTTTTCCAGCCCCCACCTCAGTGACTAAATCCACAACCCCCTCGCAGCCCCCTTTCTCCTTTCCTACATTTAATGATATAAACTTTTCTGAACTAATGGCCAAAAATTTTTTTGAATTTAATCTGTGGTATTGTCTGTGTCTCCTTTTAAGGGCTGACAACAATTTGGCTTTCTGCTTATTTCATGCAACTTAAGATCAAATTCAAACATTTTATTAATATGGCTTAAACAGCAGAATGATGGAATTGTTATATATGCAACAAAAACCTGCTTTAACAAAAATCTTTCCAGAGACTTCAGAGGTAGCTGTTATGAAATCTCGTGTTTCTTGCATCAAACTTTGTGTATTCTCTTTTCTTTTTGAGAATTACTTATGAAAGGTAATTCCCAATTTCAGAGGAAGTCTGAAATTCTTAAATCATTGTTAAATTACTTAAATTCCTCAGCCTCTATATCCAGTATGTTCCTTTTTAAATTGATTTCATAGTCCTATGCCTTTTCTGGAGTTGGGGGGGAAAGTCATGCCGAGACACAGTTATGGATGAGCTCTTTGGAATAGAGAACAACAAGCTGCTTGCATTAAGCCTCAAAGTGAAGGAAAAAAGAAAAAAGGAAATATCCATTGCAAGTATATTTAAAGAAAGGGAACAAGTTTACAATTAAGATTTTAAAAGAAAATCTTCAGACAAGGCAAGTTGATTAAATTAATTTCTGATTTTGCCTAAATGAAAAAGAGATGGAATACTTATTTTTCCTACTACCCAGGAATAATATCTCCTTAAGCTAAGGGAATTAAATGTCTGTATTTATGCATCTTTTCCCCCTGCAGTACATAATCACTGTCTGTCACACTTTGATGTCATAATCATCCATTGAAGCTTCACCATTAAAAAGTAAATCTGCTTAACACACATACAAAAAAAAAAAAAGAAAAAGAAAAAATAAGAATAAAGCACTTGCTTTTTATTGTCTCAGTGGTAACAAATTTGAATGGCAGATGTGTCATATTATGTCACTCTGGTCTTAATGAAACCATTTTGAAATGCAAAAATACTTTTTTAAAACAATACCTTAATCTGTTCAAGCAGTAACTGCAACTCTTTTCTACTAAGTAAGCATGAAGTGTCCTTTATTGTGTGTAATATATGTGAGTAGCATGACCTCAGTGTCAAATAGTACTTTACAATATCTTTTTGCAATCATTTTCCCATATGACAAAGACACCTAAAACTCAGTATAGACTTCATTTATGAGGGAAATACTCTTTTAGGTATTTAATTTTTCAAAAAGATTGGTTTACATTTGGATCAGCTGGCCCAAAATGAAGACAGAGTCCAGCTCATTTCTGGAACAAAGTTGAAAGTTGCCATCCACTTGATGTTATATTATATTTTTAATGCCAAGTCAAAGTGCTAGCTTCTGTTTAAACTTTTCTGTTATGCATTTGCACCACTCTCATTTCTTATGTTTTTCTTCCTTTTAATTCCTGTACTGTTTTTATCTAACCTACTCAGCTATTTAATGTATGACTCACTGCATCCCTCAGTTAAGGTTAATTACAATACTCGATGAAGAGAAAGGACTTCCTTATTTCTATTAATTGCTGATATGCTCCTGATGGACACCATATTATTTGGTCAGCTGTTGTTAAAAGGAAAAAATAAGAAATCAAAGAGATAATGAAAAAAGAAGAATAGGACAATCTGTGCTCAACATCAGTAGTACACATTCTTTCCTTAGCAACTTTTCCATTTTCACAAACTGATTCCAATTTCCCTACAAACATTGACAGTAAAAGCTTCTCAGTCTAATAGTATAAATGAATGTCCACAATCAAACCTTAGGAAGTCACGTCTATCATACAATTTGTGCTTCTTGATTTTATCTACGATATATTATAAAGAAACCTTTTTTAAAAATAATGCTGCTAATATTATCAACAACAATAGCAACAACAATGAATTTCCAACATTATTCTAACACAATATTTTTGGCAAGTATTCCTGAACTGGTACTTATTTTATATAGTGGGTTTGTAGATAAGCTGGAGCCAGATGCCAAAAATGCCTCTTTGCTCCATAGAATACTCAATGTTCTTTTATTGTGTTAAGGAGTTGATAATTTCAGTGTAATTGTCTTTTGGTGTGATAATATAATACAGTGCAAACTGCCTTCCTGTTATATTTCTCTGGTGTTTTTCCTGCAAATTGGGTTCTCAAACACTATTTTTCTGTATAGTCCAGAGGTAGAAAGGGTGGTTCCAGTATATTTACATTAAATGCAAATAGTACAATAAGGAATCAGGGGGTTCACTCAACAGAATAAGTAAAAAAGATTGTTGCATTTCATTACCCATATCATGTAGCAATTTTAACCTAGTTTAGGCTTTGACTGCCTCAGTAACAGCCACAATAGCTAAGGAAAAAAAAGCTCACTTGATCAACTGCGAGAACTATCATGAAAGGATTCCATATGAGTGATTGATCAAGGAGTGCAGATAACCTGTACTGGTGTCAAATAAAACTGATGCTGAAAAACTCATCTCAAACTCCCCAATGTGAACATGAAATATGTCTCAATCTGTACTCTTAATGGCAAAAAAAACCAACAACAAACTAACAGGAATATAGACACGTGAGGTTCTTGTAAGCACAAACAATGAAGTGATGGTTTTCTTAAAATAAAATAAAAATTGGAGCCATAAGACAGCATCTTTGGGATCAAGGAAAGAAACACTGGCAGTTCTCAGTACAACTGCCTGTCAACTTGAATATGATTAATTTTCTTTCTTATTATTCTGAATACACCAGTTTAATAACATTATGGGCACTTTAATGCATTACAGTCTATTAAAAAAAGGAAGGAAATAAATTACATGTGGGTGTCTTTTAAGATCCAGCAACTATTGTTTGAGTTTCTATGCCTGTTCTTCCATTATCCCAAAATGAGTTTCCTTTCAGAGACAGTCGAATGGTTTGACACAACAAAACAAATAGCTCTCCTCCCCCTCCCTATTCGACTCGCAAGCCACGTGCAGGTCTGCACTGCTGCACTAAACACCATGTCAATAAATCAGTCATTTCACGCATCTCCACAACAGTAGACTCAGCTTAATGGTGCATGCTACTTTTAAATGTACAACTTTTAAATTATTTTTCCCCTTGGCACTCATAAGTGTGAGGAACCATCAGTGAGTAACATCAGCCCAACTCAAGCCTCCTTCAAGGAAGCGTGTCTGAGGCAAACTCCAACACTGCAGAGTGAACACAACCCTGATTCACAAGGTATTTTCTGTCTTTAGGAGAAGCTGGGCTATGAAAAAGCAGACTGCATTTCCCTGGCATTTTGGGGCTACATAAAGGATGCCTACTTCCTATTGGCTATATAAACCTGTTTCAATAGCAACCAGAGCATAGAAATTGTACCAAGACATGCAGATATTAGCAAATGCATTTTTAAATAAGTATCCAAGAAGAGAGGAGATGTCCATATTACAGGGCTGCTGTTGACTTTCTATTTTACAGTTTGGGATAATTCAGATGTCAGTTCACTAGAATAACTAGATGCATTTGAAATGTGATATGTAAATAGCTTTACTGACTCCAACAGAATTGCTGACATCTTGAAGTTGTAAGTTAAGCAAGTGTTGCAGAGAGGAGTAATGTCTTTTGATAAAAGCAGTGATACAGTTAGGGAAACAAAGACTTTCAGATGCAAAATCCATTTACCTGTTCAACTACCAGTTAGTCTAGTGGAAGATCACTCCCCATAAACCTTGCTTCCTTTTCAGAACCTTGGCCATTGGAGATTATGTTCCATTCATTTCTTAATTTTAGGCATGTATTTAAGAGTTTGCTGCATCAGAAACCGGCTGAAAGCTCTGAGATATTTTACAGTTAGTTCAAATGAAAACAAGCATATACATTTTTTTAAAATTAGTAACTGCTGCATCTATATTCTAAGTCTACATTTTGGCTCTAACCCTTCACTGTATGTGATAATCAGCCATGTGATTCCAGGCCAATTTGACATGAGGTAGTGAAAGCAACCGAGTGACTTGAACTCTTGGTATTGCCATAAACATATGTTATGCTAAAGGAGAGTATCATTCATATGTGGCTTACCTACACTCTCAAAGTCTTCATGTCCTCATATATGCTTACCGACTTCTGTTAGGAATTCACCTTGCCCAGTTTTACACATGTAATTGGTTAAAAAAGTAAACAGGAATATTTTTAATAAAAGAAAACATTCAGGTTATCAAACTTCTTTCTAAGAAGCTTTGCTCTTTGAAATTATTCATCCACTTCTGAAAGATCTAGGACAGATACATAGAAAGGTAAAAAAGATGGTCACAGCTATGGAAGTGTTTCTACATAAAGACTACCTTGAAAAAGACAACACAAAAAGACATAGTCCTATTAAAAACCGATACAGTCTTATAAAATCATGAATTCTGAAGAGAAACTTAATGAGAAATTTTTTTTTAGTACAAGATCTGGATAATATTTAATGAAATGGTCAGGCAGCAAATTTAAAACATATAAAAAAAATCACACTTCTTAAACTGATCTATTATATATAAAAATGACACCATATGGATTTAATATGTCTTGTTATAAAATCAAAACACTAGGTTTAATGTTACAATTTCTGGAAATGTGTGAAAATAAATAGAATATGTCATAGTTCTGTGGAAAAAATGGGGCAGTAGATTTAAGGATATTCCATTATGATTTTGCTTCTTATTTCCTGTTAATTCACTACTGTTCTTCTATTTCCGTAATTATATTTTTGCATATGTTGTTATTTCTGGCTTGACATCATCTCAGTTGTAGGTCACAAAGCAGACCCTTAACCTTTGAAAGAAAAGTCTAAGAAAAGGTAATGTAAATCATTATATTTTTTGACATTTACGGATAGTTACTGCACCCCAACAAGCACTTCTGGTTTATAACAATCATTGCTTGTTCCTATTTTAAGATTTTTAAATGCTGTATGCACAAACCAACAGCAATGCACTGTGGCTAGGCCATTTAGTACAGAACACAGAGCAAATAGAACTAAACTACCTCTGAAAGATATTTGGCTAAACTGTTAATAACCTTCAGTGACCTCATTTGTTTGTTTGTTTTAATAGACATTTCTATTTTTCCCTTGCTTGCTGGTATAATTTCAAAGACATACATTGGAGGCCAGCAGTGCACGCCATATACTTTCATAACAATGCAAAGTGCATTGCTTCTGTGAAGATTCTGTAGAGACTGCTGACCACAAGGGAAAGAGATTTTTGTCATTAATGACAAAATGAGTGCATACATCAACCTCCCAAATGTACAACTGTATATCTCTGTACAAAGGATTTTTCCCAAGTGAATTTTTCAAATGGAAGACATAGAGACAGGATTCTTCACATAATTCAATGTATCTTGAAATCTTTGAACTGGTCTGTTATTTTTGCCTTTCTACACTCTCCATATCACTCAGCTGCTGCATCATGATGTGTTTTGCCCCTGCAAAAGAATTATCTTCTAAGCAAATTTCAGGTATCTGAAACTGATCCTTGATCTTTTTTTATAATGCATTCTTTTTTCTTGTAATTTTTGCTGCTACAAAGTCATGCCTGATATTAAATGGTAGTGCTGTCTCTTGCTCCCTATGGCATTAACAGACATCCCCACGCCTGTAAGACATCTCCACAGCTAATCCATTTTACAAGGATATAGTGCCTTTTGCAATCGGACATGTCTATCTTGTATTGACCTTATCAGCCACCAGCGTGCTTGTAACAAATGTGGATAGAGCCTTCCCAAATCTTCGTTCGTTAAGTCTAGCCATGATGACTGACTTTAAATACTTGAAAATATGTAAGAAATATATTCTGAAGGTTGGTGAAAACAGAATTTTCTTCATTTCTCTATATAGGAGAACCAGAAAAAAAGTCTTGGTCCATCTAATTTGTGGACCAAAGGAATCTCCTGACTGGCAGCAAAATTTCACATCTTGCAGACAAGTAGTGATAATCACACTTGATTTTGTCTATTAGAATTTTGGTGACTATGCAACATTTACTCTCAGCACCTTGCCTTCTCCAAAATAATGAGTCTTATCGTATTTACAGATGTTGGATTAAACAAGCGAACAACCACCCTTCAATTTCCTTGACATTTATTTCACAAAAAATTAGAAAAGCAATATGTGGCCACTGGTTTTCTCTTCTTGTTTACTTCACTGGCAGGAGCATTAACTCTGTTTTAAATCCAGTAATATATCTCTATATTTTGAAAAACATGTCTTATATGCCAAATGGTAGTACAGTCTACTACTATGAATTCTACTATTAGGACTGAAAGAGACTGAAAGAAGATCAAACCAATGTTTCACTGATTTTGTTTCATTCTCCTGATCTTCCATCTTTTTAGAAGAGCAACTCCATCACCAGGACTGTGAGTCTCAATGCACCCTTAGTAAGTATGCTTTTCATACCAATAGATCCACATTATGCCCATCTGGAAAAAAAAAAAGTGCAATTTCAATATAAGTCCATCTTAAAGACCCAGCATGACTCCCATTGGCATTAACATAAATATGCAGAGTTTTCACAAAATGACCACAGAAAATAAAGTTATATTGGTGCTGATGCTGTTCAAGAGCAAGAACTTTTTGAGATTTGTGATTCATCTTAAAGGTTTCAAATCAAAAGGAATAAAAACAATCAAAACCAATAAAAAGGCTTTTTATTGACTTCATCCCTTTGTATTTGTGAAAAGTAGCCCTACAGATCAATTTGAAAAGGGTATTAGAATTAAAAACAGTGTTACAATTAATTCAATAATATCTCATAACCAGTTCTTACAGGACTAAAAATACTTCAGTACTTAATAATGCACTCAGAATCTAAAAGTAGTTGGTGGTAGATGTCTGTCAGGCTATGAGTACTATCAGTATAACGCTAACAACAACAAAATTAATGAATCAGATTTAAATGCATATTTTTAATGGTTTTGGAAGACTTTCTTACTTTAATTTTTAAAATTGAGAAAGACTGGTTCCCTAAATTTAATACGTTATACCACTGACTCTTTCAGCCGTTTTATAGCTCCTGTGTTCCTTAGCTGAATGACACTTGTGAAAGAGAATGACAACCTGTGCTTAGGGATGAAATTTTAAAAAGTGAAGAAATTAGATTTTTCAAAAGCACTTCCTACAAATAGAAGCAAAGCAATGTGATAATATTTATTGTCTTTAAATACAGATAACTAACCTTTGATAAAAAGAACTTTAAATGAAATAGACTGTTGTTTGTGACTGGATTTTGAATGGTGTTTAATTTTTTTTTTGATAAACTAAATTATTTTCTCTTATGAGATATACTACTCAATTCAATTAGTTATTTTGATGACTGGGTGGTATTTATCGGTAGTTTTCTTGGCATTCCTGTAAAAGATCTTCTTTGACCATCAGTTCCTGGAATATACTTTCACATATTTTATTCATTGCTGTCTTCCCTTCTTCTCTAGGTAAGAGAGAGACTTTTCCATATCTAAGTACTGGAAGTCATTGCTGGTCCTTGTGTAAGCATTAAAAGCAAGGTCCTGGCACTGACATGTAGAAATGACTGTTTATTGTATCAAACATTAATCATTAATTTCGCTTTTTTTTTCCCACCGTCCTTTTATCTACTAAGGCTTTTATTATCTTAAGGACATGAATTCTTTAAGACATGGTCTGTCTTTTTCTTTTGTGTGTGTACAGTGCCTGACAGAGTCAAATCTGTTCTATAAAAGTAAACAATAAAAATATAAATAATTATAGTAAAATATGGCCTTGAATTAATTGCTAAACAAAGCACAGTTTCCTGCTAAAAAAAAAACAGAAAGGGGATCTTCACTGTTAGCAGAAAGTGAAAACACACAGTTTTGCACAGAACCCTTCTTCCCTTTCCCACAGACATATACATAGGCATAGAAAGAGGAGGGAGAATGAAAAGATTTACTCAAGATAATACAATAATGTCACTATCTACAGCAATTCACCTGCAGAGATATCATCATTGTATGGACATTGAACAAATAAGAACTTGAACAATATTCCTGTGACTCCAAAGCATAGGGCTCTACAGGAGAACTGAGTCAAAAAGAAAAGTAAACTTTGTAGCAATTTGATGAATTTAACCCCCATCATTTGAACAAATTAAAACACTCCAAATGCAAGTCAAAGATTATATAAAACTTTTAAAGTCATTCTTGTTTGTTGCAGTCTTAATTCAAAAATTCAGGGATTACAGCATTGTAGACAGGGACCTGATTTTTTAAATAAACCCATAATTCTAAAAAAATCATAATATAAAAGATTTGGCTGTTCGCTCTGTACTGCAGAAGAAATTCAATTTTTTTACCAGAAGGTTTGGGTTGAGGGACTTCATGGATAAACATGTTAATGTGGAGTTGGCAGGGAAAAAAGAGTAAGTTATGTAAAGCACTAACTGGAGAATTCTGGGTAGGTGCAGTGGTTCCCTTTGCTCTTTTTAGCTGTTGGACGCATCTCCACAAAAGGGCTGCTCTGTGGGAGCAGTACAATTCCAACTCTAATTCGTGCTGCCTGTCCAAAGTTTCCAAAGGCTCAGGGTTAGAAGTCCCTGGTGAGGACTTCTTCCCATGGAAGAGCTTCCCCTGGGAGATCAATAAACTTCCCAACAGGAAAAGCTAAAGTGTCTATGAAAAGAAAGGTGCGGGGAAATGCCTCCTCATACATTTGTGAAAATGCACATTTGTGCCACTTGCTAACTCACATCTGACTGAAAAGTGTGTCTGACAATAAGGAATATATAATACAAAGCCATGTTTGTGTATTTTTATGTGGGGACTCAGTACTGGTTTTACAGAGTTTTTTGATTTAAAGAAAGACTAGGCTTATCAGGAGCTATAACAACTGTTCACGTGGTATTCTTAGAGCCACCTCAGCACCAAACAGTCAGCAACAAAATTACCAGTTAGTCTTCAGATAAGAATATATCTAAAGGAAATTACTATTATGTGTGTGTGTTTCTGCTTATCACTAATGTAAACATGATAAATGGTCTTGTAAACTCCCCCCTTGAAATATGTAGTCATTGATGTAAATGCAGCGAGCCAAGAAAATTAACTTATAAAATGACTGATAGGCAATTTTGTTTCTTTTAATTAAAAAATCCTGGAAAAAAATCATTTTGGTTGAAATAAGAATATCTTTTCCATAACTTAATGTATGTGGATTAGTTGAGACTTTCCTGTGACTTTCCATGTGTTTCTTTTGATGACTTAGTACAAATATACATAAATGGAAATACAATTTTTTGTCAATTTAAAAAATTGAAATATGTGTTAGAAAACAATGCTGATTGGAACAATTTTTTACGAAGTAGAAAAATTATAATATAGGTCACAATCATGAAATAATGAGGAGTTTTATGTATTCCAGCTGCAATTCAGAATAAGCGTTGAATTAACACTCAGAAGAAAAGACAAAGGAATATTTTGCCTTAGACTAAATATTTATGTAAATTCACTACACTACCATGCAAGGTATTTTGTTCTGATTTATCTTTTCTTTTTAGTGGAATACTTTGAAATCTAAAGAAAATTAAACACAAAATATGTATATATTTTAATTATCAAGAAAATTTTCTCCTTGTCATTTTTGTGGTTGCTTGCAATACTTAAACAATGAAAATAAGTTTTTCTCTCAATTTGTTTCCTGTCTTCTGAAAGCATAGGGTCATTACCTTTCTGGCACTCTGATTACAGAGAAATGTTTGTGTTTTGACAAGTCTTATATCTATGACATAACCACAATATTTTATCTCTTCTCTGAACTTTTTTTCTCTGTTCCATAACCAATGGACAAGATTACTGAAAAATTATGGTGTGTCTTTCCTTACATGATGATGGGATGTCTAAGGGACATATTTAATCTCTGCCACTGTAGCTGTAGTGTTTGGTGCATTGTGTATTGTTACACAGAAGAGCATTAAATTATTATAAAAGAGGCTACTATCCTTATGTATAGAATTATGGATCTCCTAATAAAAAAAATAAAAATTCAGTGGTATGAACTACCCAACGCCTTGTAGTCAGTGAAATTTTAGGTATCCCATAAAGCCATTTCAGTTGCAATGAAAAAAAATCCCTTTAGATTCACTAAGGTTTGCTGATAGTCATAGATGTTCTCAGGTTACTTTAGGATTATCTTGTTATTTTGTTTGTTTCTTCATAAATATAACCTTTCCTTCAGTGTCTCTGAAACATGGAAAGCTGCTTTGTGTGTTTGACGCAACTTTCGGCATTATCAAGTTTTGAGAAAAAAGAATGGGGGAAAAGTAACTGAAAAACTCCCTAGAAAAAAGCCCCAAAACTTAATGACCATATCATAAGGGTAAATCAGAAAATAAGAGCAATGAATAGGTGCTTGGCACAAAGGAATGTAAATTCTGACCTTGAATAAATGGTAACTGAGGAATTTACATTTTTCTCTACAATACTGATATATTTATTTTGTCAAAACTTAGATTTAGTATAAAGGTTTTCTCTGATCTATTACATTTGGAAAAAGTAAAGCTGCAACAGAATGTTTCTGATTCAGATCACGTTAATAGGCTAATTATCTACTCAAGAAAATTAATTAGGATTTCCCCTGTAACCTTTTTTCTGAAGATACTGTAATACACTGAGAGGCCCTGATTTACCTTAAATTAATATGCTTGGCTCCAAAATTTTCATTGGAATAGAACACATACCTTGCCTTGTAGGTTAAAGTTCTACCAGTGGCCTTGAAGAGAAAGGTTTTACATGAAAATGATTATTGCCCTTGTGGTTAAATTACCTCTAGGACTACATTTGCCCTTTCTGGAGGGACAGATCTGAGACTGACTTAGAATAGCCTCACATTAGAGTAGTCAGAAAGACTTCAATGACTGTATGAGCTGCTTTGCTCTTAATAATATTTTTTTGAATCCACATCTTTCCTCTCCCATATATATTATTTTCTACCCTAATTATTTCTTATGTTTCAGGCAAGATTTATGAGCTCTAATGTACATACTGAAGGAGAATTTTTTTCAAGGTTGGCGTGGCTTCTTGTAGCCACCAGGATAACATAAAAATAAGTGTGCAGAATAGAAATGTTATCTTTTTATTAGCATTTTGGAATTTTTTGCTCAAAATTAATATACTAATTATGTTTTTGAAGACAGACAATCTCTATTCTAAATTAAGTCATCCTTTCAATTATTATTGTATGAACAGTATATATTTCTATCTTCTCCACTGGATTAAGAGCATTGATTGGGCACTGGCTTGTGGTTTGGAGAGATGCAATATATTGAAAATTTGAACTAGATTCACAGTACTTTGCCACATTTCATAAACATGACTCATCCCACGTGCTATGTACAATCTCTGTAAAATTCTTCTTAATGAACACACTATATTTCAAAAAGAAGAAGGATTTGCAGGTAGGGGTAATATGTATAACAAGTAGATGTGAGAGGGACAAGATGATGAGTTTGGGAACATGATTTCTTCATGGAATCCCTCATCAGGTATATTCTATCTGTGGTCTTGGCTGCATCTCCTTAGGGTTGATATTTCACTGAAAGAGGAAGTAACAAAGTCATGAAGTAATATCACAGAATAATTTTCATTTTTATTGGAATTTCTACCTATTTCTACTAAAATATGATTACCTTTACTCCTTAGAGTACTTTGGGGAAGATACATGCTCTAGTTCAGAGCTGAAGATATTTTAATCAACATTATTTTATGGGGAAAAAACAAGAAAACAAATGAGATCAGTTTCTGTGTATTTTATTCTTGATACAGATGCATGTCCTAAAAATATGTCGTCCTCATTATGAAAGAGGAATTTCTCAATCAGAGTTATTATTTAAGGTTATAAGTTATTCAATTAACATTAATAGACATTTTGCATAGTTGTTCCCAGTGATATGTGTGCAGCCGTGCTTTAGAGGATACTCAGCTCAGTGGGAAAAGGCATAAAGAACAGGGAAGCATATTCATTATAGTTGAAATGACTTAGTCTACTAACCCAAATTGTGTATACTAATCTGGTCATTCTTACACTGAGCTCATATCTTGAGGTTAAAATGGGAAGCACAGATATCTTAAAGAAAGATAGATGTCTGACCTGTAACCAGAAATCTGGAAGGCCTACAATGGTAATCCTGAAAGAAGCACAGAAAAAGTCCCTATATCTAGAACAGGCTCATTATCCATGAAATATTATAAAACATTTTCTGCCCTACCCTAAATATATAAGTCTCTATCTGGTTGTGAGAAAGATGTGCCCGGATGTCTTAGTATCAGTGTATTCAGTATATGTGTTACAAAAGTGATTCCCAGAAGAAATGATTGATGTCTTTTGTATTACAGGAAGAAAATGGTCCAATATTGGAGGCACAGATGATTTAAAGCCAGGATATACAGCTCAGTAGTAGTTGGAAATTTGTTTTTCAATATTCAGGCCAATGTATTAGCAAACAGCAAAATGTGGCTCACACACCTATGAGAACAGTTTTAATGAAGGATTTTATTCAAGCTTATTTCCTTACTGTTTTCTTGGTAGTGTGAACTGTGAATTAAGTTGAATACAAAAGGTTTTCACTGCACTGAATTACCTGTTTCACCTTGAAAAGCCACACGAAATGAAGCTCTTAAAGCCTTTTGAAAATGACCTTTTTCCTCAGCAATGATTTATCTTTCCCCTCGAAAATCCTTTTTACAAAAGGGAGTATGATTAAAGGAAGCCAAGCAGCACAAACACTCGGTGAAGATCCTGCTTATCTGGAACTCACTTGACAATGTATGTTTTTGGGGTCGGGAATGCTGCAGGTTCAAGGGATAATTCTGCCTTTCAAGCACTTCAATTTATTTCATGCCTGAGCACTGTCATTGTATGCAGACAAGATGAAACGCATCGTTGTGTAAAGAAATTGAAATGAAATCCTACTTGACCCAGCAGGATGGGGCATTATGTTTGACTCAGTAGTGATTCCTGGAATAATATCTAATTCCAGGAGGAAAATTTCTTGATATGGCCACCTGCTGTGAGTGTCTTTGTCCAGGGATCACAAGTTGTTCTGGGTGACTGGGCTTAGGACATGCCTAGAAGAAAGCAGCCAGCCTCCTGCTGGCATTTAGATCTCTTCATTTTCTGTATGCTGCCATTCAGTGGGAATGAGTGAATGAAGAGGAGGGAAAAGCTGAAGTACTTCCACAGGAAGACACACACTCCAGCAGAAATGAGAGCTAAAACCCATTTGACCCAAGTTTCTCATGGAGCTTTCTTGAGGGAGAGGGGAGAAATCTGTAATTAAGAGTCATTGGTTTTTATCTTGACAGGCAAGTTTTTAATTTCTTATTTTTTTTTGTCACATGGGCCAGTCACTGGAATGTCATTCCCCACTCAGCCTCTCTGAAGTGTTTACTTTGAAAAGGCTGCACACCATCAGATTAAATAAAATGGGAGCACTCCATGTCTCACAAGAGGGAATCGTGCAGACAGCTTTATTACTTCTGTCAGAGAACAAAGGTTTTCCCAGCATGCAGGGGATTATTAGGCCAGCAGCAAATAAACGGAATGCATGGCATCAGAACTTCAAATATGACTAACAGACATAATAGGGGGGGAGAATCCATAATTGATTTCTGTACTGCTATAGTAAGAAGAATAAGATTATTCAGATGATACCACCTAGCCAGCTTCACTGTTGGGGTAGAATGCAATTTGGGTGCCAAATTCCATAATTACCACTAATATAATTGCTACAGAAATTGATAATTACCTCCCTCTCCAGACAGTTCCTCCATAAAATATCAAAATATCATTATATACATTAGAAATAAAATTCATTCCTGGTAGGAAAAAATACCAGCCTTGTCTTCCCTTCACTGTTGGTTTAAGATATCTTACAATTCATTAGAAGACACAGTATTTATTTATTGAATTGACTAAATGATTCTTCCTTGCTAAAGAATGCTAACACAGTCAGCCTGGTCCTTTTTTCTTCTCTTTTTTTTTTTTCCCCTTTTAATGATAGTTATTAACAGGAAAACCCTATCCTTAATCTCCTTGTTTTACCATCTTCTCTATCCTTAAATGTTAGTATTTCCTACATCTGTCAGATGGAGCTGGAGTCAAGGAATTTTCATACCTTTCTTTAGTCTGAGGTGCAATATTTCCTGTGTTAGCAGCTTTATATAATGCAGCTGAGAGGATTTCTTGCACAAATACTATCCATTTCAATGGCATGAATGAGTTTCTGAATATCGTGAAAATTGTAGAAGGACATATCTTGTAAAAAACAGTCTGGAATCATAACTTGTACAATAACCTGGTAAAGAACAGCAAAGTTGTGGAGGATGCTCTGTTTGGCAGCATCCCGCCTTCTTTCTCTATGGGAGTAAAAGCATCTTATGGTTAAAGAAATCACCAACATTTGTAATGAAAAGCTAGAGGCAGAAAAATATCTGTTCCAAATATTTACTTCATTTATTTTCATAGTTCAGTTCTGCTTTATGTTCTATCCTTACACCAAAACTGGTGGGAGTCCTCAAACCTAAACAGAGTCCTGAATTTACCCTTTGATATTTCAGCTGCAGACACTGTACTTAGGAACCAGCAAAAGAACTGTGATTGCTGCATTGTATTACTCAACTTCTGTGCATTCCCCTTGCCTTACGCAATACTAGCATTCGTGTTTTCAGGCTTTGTATTGGAACATGAGAAGTTAAGGACCCAAAATGTAATAGGAGAAGGGACAGTCTTAAAATAATTATTTTTTTAAATGCCAAGAACAGTTTAGAGTCACAAATGCCTTAGGCCATGAAGTAATCCTAGCGCCCATAATGAAAAGAATTTGTCAGACTAAGACAAGTCAATTTACATTAAAGAAAAGGAGTCTCAATTACAGGCATAAAACCCAACAGTTAGGACCAAATTCTGTTCCCATTCAGATCAATAGGATTTTTTGTCACCAACTTGAACAGCAGTAGGAACAAAACCCTTCAAGCAATATTTTCAGTGCCAGCTTCCTGAGCTTTATGACATGATTTGGCACTGGCAATGAATTGTATATTGATTATGTGCTCCCACAATAAGATAGGCCAGGTTACAGCCCTGATTCAAAGCCAGGCTTTAGCATGCTACTAGAATATCACCAGTCATAACAAGATGCATTTCTTGTCATGTTAGTCAAAAGTTTGTATTTCACCCATCAGAATCCAAATGACACTGTGTATGTGGCATTGTAAAGGTTTTATTTTCCATGGGAATAATCCCTTGAAATGCTGATTTGCCAACTGAAAAAAAAATCTGATTTGTTTTTTCACCCAGTGATACTTAATATAGTACATATTGTGATAGTGTTTTCTACTGTAAGATTTTACAGTCACAAAAGGAACAAAATAATTTTAATAGCATTAAGCTGTCTGTGAAACAATGTATATACAATAACATGGAATCCAGTGCAATATCAAACTATTGACCTCTCTATTTTTAGTCAAGATAGCCCACTTGTTTTTATATTTTTTGGTATCTAATATGACAATTGGCATAAACTGAGAAGGTTGCAGGGGAAGGAGAATGTGATAGAGTCTTTCCTGTAATTATATTTTTGTTGCAACTTCATGCCCCAATTTTTTTCTCTACCTAATTTTGGATGATGTCCTGTAGTTAAAGGGATTTAACTATAAGAAGTAGTTTTTGAGAAAAGTAGGGAAAATATTTTAATTCAGTTCAGGTCTGATACTACATATATTTAACTACCTTGAAGTGACTGATAATTGTAAGGCAGCTGGAAAAAATTGCAAGTCTCTTATCAAGTTTGGAATTTCTATCCTTTTTTATTGGAAAGAAGATTTGAAAAGCAAAGCCTGAAATGAGAGAAATGATATAAAAATAGGACATCAGTTCATGCCTCACCAAGTGAATGAGAAAGAAGAAAGCTTTCCATGATCAGGAAAATTGAGGGGAGTCTGGAGACAAGTTGCTATTTCATGAATTATTTTTTCTGCATGAATATACATGTGGGGAGAGCTCACTCCTTCACTGCCAGCAATGACAATTGACGACATCTAAACAAGAATCAGAAACAGAAAAGCAAATGGAGGAGAAAGGAGCTGGAGTCAGAAGTCCATTTTATATGGAATCAAACAGCACGAATGGCCTGAGCTTGTAGAACTAGACCCTAGCTCCCACAAACATGGACTGAAGCTTTGGTGTGGAATCTTCAGTAAAATGTTTTACGCTTTGAAGTTCTAATAATTCAAGAAGCATTTGAATGACACTCTGAGGCACGTGATGTGACTCCTGTGGATGGTCCTGTGTAGGGCTAAGGGTTGGACCGATGATCCTTGTGAGCCCTTTCCAACTCAGTAACTGTGATTCTGCAAGAGAGGAAGGATGTTTATCAGATACACACTGTGGGCGTAGAGTGCTAGAGAATACTTTCGAGTTTTCAGTCACAGAACTAGTACTGTGTTTGCTACGTCATGAAGTTAGATATCTTTGAGTAAGGTGAAGCAAGAAGCAGGGGTTTGCATTTTCTTAATTTAACTAAAACCCACTTAGGAAGAAGAGTGCTTCATGTAGTTTTGTGTAACCTCTTATATCACAGCTGTTATGCATCTATAACAAGTTACAGTTAAAAATAGGACTTGAATCACAGATTACCCCTCTATCAGAAAGCTGATTTTCACTCTCAGGTATCAATACTGGCACAAGGACAACCATCAATAAACAAAATTTGTTTGCTTTTCTGAAGTAGCCAAATTCTCCTGTGATACACTGGCAGGTATTGGTGTATATTGTCCCTGAATTTAAAAGATTCAGAAGTCTGATTCACCTAAGCATTCAAAATCCCAGCGTGAATCTAATCCGGGAGTTTGAAATTTCCTTGCGGGAAAATGTTCTACCTGTTGTTAAAACCTGGTCCAGTTGTCCTGGGATGTTCACTGGCACTGGTACTTTATATGATTGGTCACCTAGTTACTGGGAGAGGAAAAAAAAGATTATGCCTTTAATTTTGGCTGTACATGTCTATGAATATCTTTGGCGCTATAAGAAGATATTTAATAAATACATCCCAGATCTTCCCAGGTGATTCAAATATTTCAAATTACAGAGTGTGAGTCAGAAACCCCAGAGTGTTTCAGATTTGAATGATTCCAGGGCTTCAGAAATATGCCACGTGCTTTGAAGCAAGATTAAAAAAGAAATGCTTAAAGCATCAGGAAATTTGAAAGGCATTGCTGCAAAACTCAACAGAAATGCTCACAGATCTGCTTCTGTATGAGTGGTATCAGGTACAGAGATGCAGGTGGCAAGGAATAAAGATCCTGTCAGTTCTGAGTACAGCTGAACAACTGCAACAATAAAAATCTCAGCTGTTAAAGATGAATCCAGGGGAATTCAACTCAGAGTTTTGCTGGATGTGGTTGCTGCTATTCCAGTTTTCCAACTCAGTAGTGACGGTGAGTGCATATTCAAAAAATGCAAACACACGTGCACACAATAGAAACACATCAGGACAACACACAAATCATCACAAACAGGAGAACAAGGCCTTTACGAGAGCCACATCTGACTAACAGCACTCACATAAACATGAACAACACAGATGGGCATGTACTCTTCCCTGTGTCTGATTGATTGGCCTTGAAGTTTGCAAGTTGGTACATGAATATACCCCCACTCTCATGATTCACAAGCATGGATCCCTCAGACCCCAGACCAAACCTTAAGGCAACATTCACAATTCATGTCCAGACCCTTAGTCTCTTTTTATGCAGTCTCCAGCTCTGATTTCGAGCCTTTCCAAATTCTGGTTTCCTTCTTTTCCAACTCAAGAGCTAGTCAGTGTAAAGTGCATTACCGAATTATCAAATGCACACAGAGACTGCATCACACAGGAAATAGAGTTTAATAAGTGGATAGGACAGAGTGCAACAATGAGATGCAGGTCTTGACCAGAGAATTATACTGAACCACAATTTACACATGACTGGCACATTTTGTCCACCCTCCTCCCCAGTATCTCACAGTTGTTCCTTCATAGCCCAGACTTAACCCTCTTTTTTTTTTTTTCACCTGTGATTCTCTTCCCAAAAATTTCCTAATACATTTAGGACGTTTTGTTTGTTCCCTTACAACATTCTATTATTAGTTAATTTTCTCATGAGATCTACAATAATTTCACTTTTCCTGCCTGTAACCATATTGTTTTGGCTGAACCTGAGTTTGTACTTGAGTGGTTCCCTCCATGGCCCAACAATTTCAGTGGCCCGAGTGACCCAAAAGTTCTCTTCTTTGGTGTTGTCTCCTTCCTATTCTGCTTTTCATGAGCTAAACACAAGTTCTTGTACAGAGAAGAGAAAAAAATTTTGCATGTTGGTAGAACCACTCCAGGTGAACTGACTAGCTGGACTAAATATGGCCTGTTTGTCAGATTTTGGTTTTGTTCAGATAGAAATCTCTGCCATGGAGGCCAAAACGACCCTGAGCTTTTGCTTCTGATCAACAGGCTGTCATGCCCTCTTCCTCAAAAAAATGTGACAAAACCCAAGTCCTGTGTTGCCTTCTTTCATATTGTCAGGTAATCTAAACAGTAGCATCAAAACTCAATATAACTATCCAACCCCAAAATAATTGTATTGTCTAAGGTACTCTCTGTTTTACCTGTTTAATAGAGATTGGTTTCATTACTTTGACCTGCCTTTATATTCCAGTTCAAACTAGTTTGGTTTATCTGATTGCATGTTTCAAAGACCTACCTAAAAGAAATATGTATCAAAATTATACTATTTAATTTTTAAATGTCTGGACTAAATAACCCTGCATGAATATGTAGTATCTTGAAACTGTTCAAAGTTTTCTTTTGCACATCATGTCCACTGAGGAACTAAGTCTCATCATCTATTTCATGAAAATTTCCCTGAATTTGCAGAGGAAAGGGGCAGAAACTGTTATCAGTTTTAACTTTTTGCGGTTTTCACTCACTTTTAGTACTCGAAAGTTATGGAAGAAGGGCACTGAAAACTTGCTGTTTATAACTATCACCCCTCCCGTGACCATCATTAGGTACTCTCAGGTACTGTTGACATGTGCAAGTAATGTAGTGTGCAGCAAAAGGATATCAAATGCAGCTTGAAAATCAGTGGAGTGAATCTTTTCTTAAGATGACTGTTCAGAAGGATTGCAATGAGAAGTAGTCCTTGAGAGTTCACTATTGAAAGATCTACAGTAATTTTCATCATTATCCTTGAAGTCTGAAATGTCAGTCTTTAAATTTGTTTGATGGCTCTTTGCCTAAAATTTGTTAAAAAATGGAATTCCTTATCACTGTTTGCTTATTCTAAAAATCTACTGATGGAATAAAACATGCAATAATATTTTTATTTACCTGCAGAAGGATTGATATGCTCCCTTGTGTTTTTTGTTATGTGCTTTCAATTCTTTTTCTAATTGCCTGGAAGAGGTTCATGTTCCAAAGTCACACAGCAGCCAATGGACAGAATTCATGGTACATTCCAAGTGGTTCAATTCCAGAGGGAGAGTATACAGTTTCAGTGTATCTAAAAACACTTTTCTTAGAGCATATTTTCAGTTTCTAAGCAAAAAGTAGTATCTTTACTTGGATGACTAAATCAAGCTTGTGCTATACTATCCATATATGTGTGAACATATCAGTATTTGGTTCCTAGATGATGTTCTTGCAAAAGACAAGAACACTTCATGGTTCTTGGGTTAATATTATAATCAGGTTTTTAAAAAACTGTTATTGAAGATATAACTGAAAATTAAAACTTTTTTACCAGTGCCTTAATCACATCCATATATCAGTGGGTGAGGAGATGGTGGGGAAAAAGCATCCTCAGCCCATGAGAAAAGTAAAAAGTTTAACGATAGAACTGAGTGTGAGATCATTCTGATGCCTAAACCTGTAAAAAACTGGGTTATGAAAGGTGTAATATCTTCAGCATATTAAGTAGCCTTCACACTTGACAAAGAATGTGCATTCATGCAAACTTTGAGAAGATCCTTTAGGAGTTACAGTTTAAAAGTCTGTAAAGATTTTAATTAACGCGAAAACAGTCAAACTCCCAGAGCCTCAATTACTTACAAGCTTGGACAGTGGATGCTATTCATATCAACAAGATATAACTGGAAAACTGAATCCACATTGAAATTAAAATTAGCATTTTCAAAACGAATAAGTAATCACCCTTATTTACAGCAGTCCCAGAGGATCTAGATATACTTTGCAAGGTATTATTAGACACAGAAACCTCCAAACCCCAACAACCAACACAAGTTTCTTTGGATATGCTGCTGGCCTTGTGTAAACTTTTAAAGGGTTAACTGCTTACCTTTGTAAACTGCAGTCTATATAGTACAGCTGCTGTCCACATAGTTTATACCATATAATACAAAGACTAAGAGTATTTTTAATTATAGCATGTATGCAACACTCTATTTCAGTAGATGTTTGCCTTTTTTTTTTTGCGAAATTTCTGCAACAGTTTATGGATTTTTTTGATCATTTGGGTGGATAGACAGACATGGAAATAATCATAGGCTAATCTAGGCTTGATTTGAAAAGGATCCCTTATGGTCATCTAGTTAAGTCCTCAACTCAAAACAGTGAACTACAGTAGGTTGTTTAGGACCACATCCTTTGAAAATCTCTAAGGATAGAAATTCCATAATCTCTCTGGGCAATCTAGAGATTAAATGCCTTCATAACTTTTGTGGTTCAACCCCAGCCAGCAATCAAATACCACACAGCTACTCTCTCACTTCCTCGCCAGTGAAACTGGAGAGTCAGAAGAATAAAGTCCAGAAACTTCATGGGTTTAGATACAGACTGTTTAACAGGTAAGACGAAAGCTGTGCGCGCAAGCAAAGCAAAACAAGGAATTTGTTCACTGCTTCCCATGGATGGGCAGTGTTCAGCCATCTCCAGGAAAGCAGGGCTCCATCATGCATAATGCTTACTTGGGAAGATAAACTCTGTAACTCCAAATCTTCGTTCTCTCTTTTGAGGTGGTAGAAGACACAGGCACTTCTAGGGTATAACCCATCATACAGCAGAAATTGTTTAGGATAGAAAACATAGGAGAATGTAATTTCCTCGCAAAAATCAAGGTAAAATGAATTATAAATAATATATTGCTAAGATTTGGTTTTATTACCACATGAAAATCAACCTTGTTAGTTTAATGGAAATTGTCAGAATATACAGACAGTGACAACATGTATACAAGATGTCATTTCTGCATGTCTCATGGTATTTTTAAAAACATCTAACTGCTTCAGTGTTTCTGGGCGCCCAACTTTTACTTTTCTGAAAAGAACTGGATTAGGATATAGATACATGCTGTAACTATTGTAAAAAGACATAACCTAATTATTTTCAAAAATGGTTCTGTTCTATGTCACATAAATATTTTTTAGTGTTTCATCATTAGCTTAAGGAAGCTACAGCTCTAGCAGTAATGATCTCAGGTTTAACCCTGAGTTACATGGCTAGTTCTCACTCAGAAGAGAAAAATACCTCTGATGAATAACAAGTTATGTTTTCTATAACAGCTTATTAGAGGATCTTTGGAGATCCTAATATCCTGATTCATTTTAGCTCACCAGAATTACTGCTACGAACATATTATGGTTAGTTTATAGTAACTGTCTAAAGTATATATTTATGTATGTCTGTATACACACACACAAACATATACATACACACAAACACACATACATATATATATATATATATATAGTGGTGAATTCATCAAATGCTAGCTAATAATCCAAAATAAGCTGTCAGTTAATGGAGTGATAAGAATCACCCTTGGTAGACTTAAAGACAGTTGAGAAACTTTATTTGACGCATGATGTGGGTTTTCCATTTGATAGATAATAAGGCCTTTTTAAAGTGAAAATTTATACAGTATTACCTATGTGTGTGCATAACACAATATAATTATCCAAATATTTTGGTTAAGGAAAAGGAAGCATCCATAACTTAGGAAAAAGGATTTCAGGAACGTTATTATCCCCAAATCAAAACAAAAAAAATGTTATACCTGTATAATTCAGAGTTCAGAATAAAAGTATAAGACAAAAAGAGATCATACAATAATTATATGTTTAGAATTTTGGTGGTTTATTATATGCTGAACTAAAAGTGAGTTTGAAAGATAAATTGTATTTTTCTTATGTTGTTATTCTGTGAAGTGGATGACAGAAAATGAACTTGACTCAATTAAGAGTGTAGATGAGAAAAAAAGCCCTGCATGTCAGGCAAGAAAGTGAATAGGAGAGGAACAACTGAAAAGTACCATTACGCATGCCAAAATCCAAGCAGAAGGGCTACAGCAAAAGTTAAGGAACCTCATGCAGTGTAAGAGAGGAATTGAAGCTTCCCTGCAGCAAATGCTGGAATATTATTTGCGGAGCAGACTGTATCTTTCTGGCAGGATATTAACTAATTGCCTCTGACAGAAAATTCACTAGGACAGACACAATGAACAAGGCCTGTGGAGTCCTAACATTTTCTATGGACAAAAGATGATTAAGTTTTGATAGAATAAGCTTGACTTTTTTCTCATTACTACTTAAATTATACGGAAGAGATTTTTTCAGCTTGAAGATCCCTAAAATGTTTCCAAAACAAATTTATACCCTTTTAGAAGTTTTACAACTGAGAGTTAGATGTATGTGTGTGTAGACAGATGTGCATTGTGCATTAGCATCTATTAAAAGTTAAATGCCTACCCAGCCACTCACTAACTCCTCCTCCTCCTCAGGACAGGAGGATATAAGAGGATGAGAAAGCTGCTCTGTTCCAAGTCAGGGAGATTGCTTACCAACTAGGGTAGCAGACAAACAGATTTGACTTGAGGAAAATTAATTTATTGCAAATGAAAATAGATGTGTATAATTGTGAACAGAAAGACAAAAATTAAAGCACCTGTTTTTACTCTTCTCCATGCTTAACTGCACTCCTTCACTGCAGACAAGTATACCTACTCCTCCTGTGCAAGAGTATGGGGGTTTATTGCCAGTACACAGCAATTCCTTTTTGCTATTCCTTCCTTCTTACACTTTTCCTCTCTTCCAGCATGGTCCTCCACAGGTTGAAGGAAATATTTGTTCCATCATGGATCATCTCGTCTTCCTCATTCTCCTCTTGACCCTTTGATGTTTTGGATTTTTTTTACTTTTTGATTTCTGGGGTTTTTTTGCTGTTTTGTTGCTCTTGAGTCTTTTTTTTTTCCCTCCTCCTCCGCCTGTCTGGCATTTTCTGCCCTTTCTTAAATATGTTTTCATGGGGCTGTCACACACTTTGCTGATGGGTTCATCTGTGGCCAACAGTGGATTCATTGCAGAAACAGCTGTGTCCAGCACACAGGTAGGGCAGCCCTACCTTCTCACAAAAGCCACTCCTGCAGTCCACTGCCACCACCAAAACTTACTTCCCTAACCCAATACACACAGTCTGTATGAACTTGCTTTTCATCATCTTCAATAGAATTGTTAAAAGCAATTCATGCTTTTTTTTAAGGGCCATTTCTTTAGAGACAAGCAATGACTTCTCAGATAATTATATTCTTCCTTTCTATCTACCATTGAAAATTGTTATTTCAGTTTAATAAACTACATGAATACATATTTACATTACTCAGCCTCAATGATGCCTGATGTAAAGGCATCTGATTCACCTCCAGCAAAAATCAACTCAAAGCAAAGAGCTCTAAACCATACTGACCCAAGATGATACATCCATATAGATCAGTGCAACACTGGTTGAAGATATGGATTGAGTTACGCACATTAATCTAATCACCTAATCACATTAACACAATCTTATCACCGTGTATGGTGATAAAATTATAAAATATTTTAATTTTTTTTTCATTTTGCTCTCTTGGGAGCAAATCTTGGAAATTATATTGTGCTAATGCAATATGATGTTTTCTTTACTTGAGTGCAGCTCTGAACATTACTTAGTGGTACATCTTTGGGCAACATGGGGCTCTGAGTAAGCTGGTCTAGTGGAAGGTGACCCTGCCCACCGGGGGGGGTGGTTGGAGCTAGATGATCTTTAAGGTCCCTTACAACTCAAACCATTCTATCATTTTATGACTCTATGATCTTCTTTCTAGACCATGCTTGAGTTTCTGTAGGAACACATGTAGACTTACACTGCCTGGTTAATCAGGCATCTTGAACTCTTGCCTTTACAGTAAGATGGATTTCAGTCCGTATTTTAAATATAACACTGTATGGTGCAGTTTTGCTTATTACAAAAGAGGCTGCATTAATGATAGTATGTTCAAATTAGGTACATACACAACCAATCATCTTCTATTTGCTAGATGTTTGCTTTGCGTTTCTAGGTGGGAAATAACAGATAGAAAGTTACATAATCTGATGATTAAGATGAAAATGTCCAAAAGGTTCAATCCCACCTACTAAAAAACGTCTCATACTTTGCAGTACTGATACATCTGAAATGAGTGAGAGGACTACATTTAAAAGTGAGAGGAAGCTTATGGCACTAATTTTTTCTGTGGGGGCTTTTAGAACCAATCCCCACCTGTACTGAACTAGGCCAAATCTATAGACATTGAGGACACATTGCACATGTCGTTTTCCCAAATGTATTTAAAATTAGGTTAACAAGGGGGAGAAGAGACTTGAATTTTCAAATAGTGTGACTCACTGTTGATGGATTGTATTAAATCCTACTGCTTCGTTTGTCATGTTAAGATTTTTGTTAATAGATAGGAGCACTAAGAAGATCTAAACACCACTTTAAAACATTTATATCAAACAGAATGAAGAAATTAAATACCTCAAAGTATTTCTTCAGACTTTCAGTGACTTGATACAGAAGCATATTACCACAAAGCAAATGCAGATGAACACTTTTAGTGAGAAGAGGAAAAAACACCAAAACCAAACACAAAAAAACCTTCAGTTAATACTTGTATCTCCAGCGTAGGAATCATAGGCAGGAAAAGTCTTATAATTTTCCGGTTAATTGACAATGAAGTCTCCCTGTTGTCTCTTCAATAAAATGGTTTCTCTGTTTTTGCAGCAAAAATATGTCTCATGAACTTAAAAGACTATTTGGCTGTTGATTTCAAGTGTTATGACAGAGCTGTCTCTAACAAGAAGCAGCATATTCAGTTATTTTGTTACTTGCTTCTTTGAAAATCTTAAAGATCCTGTAATTGCATCAGTTTGGTGATGCTGCCTGGGTACATATCGTACATTATTGGGCTACAGCTGATCACACAACAATGTATTTTATGAAGCGATTTGTAGTTCCACAGGGTGATGCATTTTGTCACCAGCTCAGAGAAGATGACTTTTAAAAGAGATGTCTCATAGATTTTTCCACTGTAGACAGCTGGAAGTTTCACATTTGCCAAAGGCAAAAAATAAACAATTTGTTCAGTGAATCCTGAACTGTTTGTTTAAATTAAAAATTTAATAATTTTTTTTTTAAAAAAGAGAGAACAGAGATTCAAATATAATATACGTATTTTCACATCTTTGTGCACATCACAGTCTACATCTTTGTGCACAGACTTGGGACAATAGCATATAGAGAAATACAGAAATAGGAAGGCTAATTCTGATTCTGCTTTGCATAGCTGAAGTCAAACACATTTTGGATTTAGACAGGAAGTTTGACATAGTTGTAGATGCAAATGTAAAACATGTAAAATTTAATGAACTGATCTAAGATCCAATAAAAAAAAATCAGTCTGACTTCTGAAAGGCCATAGAAATCCTTTACCACAGTCAATTTCTCAGTGCTTGTACAGCCCTAAGCATCAGACAAACTGCCAATTTTTCATTTAAAAAATAAGTCTGTTTATTAGGACTGTGGTTCCTGATACATGTCAAATTAATTTCTTATGTGTTGCAAGTGTATTAACATCTGACAACAAAAATATAAAATCCCACCTCTCAGACACTGGTCACTGGTCTTCATACTGTACAACTGGAGGGTCTCTTGCCTAAGACTACTAGCAGAGCTACATTATGAAAGACAGATGAAATGCCATGGGAAAAACACAGTCCCCACCTTTCTCATTCCCCTCACTGTGGAGCTGGCACTTCTCACTGCAGGGATTGCCTTTATGGCACGGCTTGTAAAAACAAGGATGAAGAATTTGATCATCAAGACAGACTTCCTGCCAAGCAAGAGAGCAGTGTATGTAACCAGCACACCAGAAAATAATATGTGACCATGGAGTTCATAAGGAGAGAATTTTAACATAAATCTGACCCAAGGCACCATAGCAAATTTTAACTAGGCATTCAGATCCAAACTGTGCAAATAACATCTCTCTGGAGTTACAGGTGTGGAAATTGCATGCCATTTCTGCACTATGGGAAGTAATTGGATTATTATAGTATAGCACTGTGCATATCAACTGGTTTTTTGTTTTATTCTTTTATTCAAACTTAGGTCAGTGTTATGGAAGAAACCATAACAGAAAGTCAGGTTTCACCCATTCTGTATGATTGCTCTACCAAGTTGCCATCTGCTACTTTTTGCCTAATGAGTATTGAGAAAATTGAGACAGTGTAGATAAATATGATAAATGTACTACTGCATTGTAGGTATATTTTATTTGGAACCTTGTTCTGGGGAAAGGAAAAGGAAAAAAAGGAAATGTGACTTCTTATGTCCATTAGGCAGAGAACAGAATATCAGCTCATCTCCTGTGTCCCCCTAGGACATATTCTAATCACTGAACTTTTCTTCATATATATATGTGTATCCTTTAGTTAGAAAAGATGAACAGAGGAATGCCTAGCAGGGAATATGTGCGAGAGAGAACATTTACCTGCTTATACCTTTAAAGAGGCATTCCCTGAAGTAAATATTTCTTGGTTTAGAGAATTTTACTGAGAGAAAGCAAGCAAATAAAAATTAAAGAAACTGAGCATCTACAGAGAATAGATGGCACCAAAGCTGATGGGTTGCCTAAGCAACCTAAACTTGATGATAATGTCTTTTAAAGATTTACACTTTTCAGTCTCTGCATGACCCATTTGATAGAATATGAAGCAATTCCACATAAGGCCAAGGAATAATCAGGGTTTCATACCACTGCTCCTCTGACCAGCCTCAGAGCCAGTGCTGGCCTGGTTATGAGTAGAAGCATTCCTGAAATAATTTTACAGAAGTACCCTGTAGCATTAAGGTAAAGTACTGAATGAGTAGCGTTCCTGGATGATACCTAATGTTCACCCTCATATATCTTTTCATTAATTGTAACTACTCTCTTCCATTTCATTATCTTGCAGAGTCGAGATGCAGGGCTAGGGCTTCTGAGAGCATATTTTCTTTGAGGACACTAAAGTCGCTTTTTCTAGTGTTGCAAAGGGTGCGAGCTGCTCTGCCCTTTTGTGGCTGCTAATGAGAAATCTGAAATGGAGCTTGTAACTTCAAATAGTTTTAAATTAAAGAAACAAACAAACAACCAAAACAAGCAAACAAAAAACCTCCCAAAAACTCAAGCCAAACCCAAAACCCACAAACAGTTTAAAGTATTAGAAGATGGAGCTTTTAAGGGAGGACAGGTCTTTCAGTTTGCTAAGATAACCCCCTAAAACTATTAATCAGAATGTACCAATGGGTGTTAGAACTCTTGAGACAATGCCCATACAGAGAACAAGGAAGCTTCCTCAATAGTAAATAAATCTTCCTAGTTTAGTCCAGTTATTTTATATTCCATCTGGAAGGTAGTCAGTGGTAAAACTGTCACTAAGTCTGTAATGTATTATACTAAAAATGCTACTATGTGTTACTCATTAAGAAGGCAGACACAAGCTACACTCTGCTCTTTTAATGCTATACAGACTTAAAATTAGGTGCCAAGAAATTTCTCACTCATGGGAAGCAGAGAAATTAGGGTAATAATGATAATGAGGGAAAGTATAATAAAAATAAAAACTGAGTTCAGAGGCCATCTGAGCAACACAAAACTGATTAATCATGCTTGGCAATGCCAGAGAAAGTTTCTATCAATTTCCTATTGACTCTGATGGATACTTAAAGTGTTGAACGTGACTCCCTTTTACAATGAAAAAAGAACATCAATCTCTAAAGTAGCACATAAATAAAGTTTAGATTCCTGAATGGTAGGTCACAGTCCTAAGCACACCAGTACAGCAGCCATCTACTCTTTACTAATCAGGGTGTACTCTAAAGCTTCCTAAGTGACAGGGTTTTTTATTTGTAGGTCTCAGTTATGACAGAGTTGAGCAATGGAGCATCTCTCTGGATCCAGATACCTGGACAGTCTTCTCTCCTTGTTATCCAAGAGGCTCGATATAGTGATTGTACACAAATGCTTTGAATGCTCACTGAAACAGAATCCAGTGATGAACAATACTTTATTTTAAAACAAACAAACAATAAAAAAAAACCAAAACCAAAAAAACCCGAACAAAATGAGTAACATTTTTAGTCTCCTTAAAATAGTCTAGAGAAAATGTTCTCTCAGACCAAGAGATTACAAAGTTTTCTAAACATTGGTAAAGAGGATATTTTGAAAGGGTTATTTATAATTCTTTCTGTTAAAACTGTATCATGGGACAGAAGGGAATTCTATGATGAGAGAATGGAGGGAGTAAAAATGAGTCTTTTCAGATACAATGATGAACATTTTTTTTTATCCTGTCATTGCCATTTCTGTATGTTTTCCTGTTCACTGGGTTTTGGTCTAACAAACACTGAATTCCCTTTCGTACAGCACCTAAATATAAGTATCTGCATGTCCTGTAGTAGCTTCCATTCCACTCACCTTATGCCGCTTTCTGGTAAGTAAAGAGATATGGATACAGATTACCATTCTTGAAATAACTGCCTTATTGACTGGCTTATTTTGTAAAGAAAACCATCTTTATTCAACATCTGTTGTTTTAAAACAAACTTGGTTGAAAATAAAGAAAAACAAACCATGAACAATTTTCAAGCAAATGATGAGGTGAGAGTTGTTTAGAAAACTTTTTGGGGGCAGCTATCCAGGGGAAAATAAATTTAAGACTCTCCATCTATAATTAAGTACTTGACTATCAGTATCTACCTAATTAGAAGTGTTGTGCTGCCATTTTGAGGTCCTAAGAGACTTTTGGCTTTGAACAGACCCACTTAAAGAGTCAGACATTGAGGAGTTCATTGCTAAAATTTCCTAAGAGTTAAAGCTAAAAAAAAAAAATAAATTCTAGGTTAAATCTGGTTCCAAAATTAATGGAAATGGAAATTTTGAAAAAGAAGTTCCTAACATGTGACTAAGGAAGTTTTCTTTGCATCTTAGAGAGCTGAATACAGTTTAATGTTATCAAATGCAACCAAATTTTAAATAAAAAGAAAATAGCTATAAGAATGTGGCAAATCAAGGTTTCTACCTAACCAAGAAGCCTTTAGTTTATTGTTTAGCTAAGTAGGTCAATGAAGTAACAACACTTTACACCTGAAGCTATTCTACTTTCAATTTTCTACAATGCCACTGGCATTAATCAGTTACATGGTTAAAATCATTAGGGAAGACAAATTAAACAGTACTTTAAATGAAGCTAAATTTACAATTTATATATTATACATCTCTTGCTATGATTTTTACACTCAGTGAAAATTGAGACCACTTCTATGAGTATATAAAACCATTATCAGTTTTACAAATATTTTTATAGTAGTGACTCAAAATCTTCAGGCTATACTTTCTCTTGAATATCTAATATTTTGGGTGGTCTGAGAGCTGATCTCAGTTTGAGTCTTTCTATGTTGGAAGATGTTTTTCTGTGCTTGCCTTATTATTTGTTTAGCCCACTGACATGAATATGTAGAATTTTCCAGTGCTAGAAGTGTATGTACCAACAGAGAGAGCTTGCTCTTATTACTAAAAGTCAAGAAATAAGGATACTTATTCTCTGAAGACTAGCAAAGGTTTTAATTAAATTCTCTCTTTAAAAAAGCCAAAAAAACCCCCTTGAAGTAAATTACTATGATGCAAAAGGTAATCACAGGGTTGAGGTTCTCTGTTCTCTACACATACAACAATGGTAATGATGTAAGATCTTCAGATGTGTATTTACCATAACAATGGAGTCTGAGGAACTGGAGGAAGTCTCCAGCAGTCAAGGAATGAGTAATGTCATGAAACCCATACATGGGCAATCTAGAAAATATAAGAAAATTGATTTGAGGAGGACTAATTAAAATTTCTCCCACTGACGAACAAAGAGGATTGTTGTCTGTGTAACAGCTGATCAAGAATGGTGGCTTCACTTTCAAGACTCCACCATCAACTTCAGCTTAGAAGCAAGAATCCATCAGTAGTTATTGTAAATTAAATGCTGGCAAATATGCATGTGAAATGCTGTCTCTGTTGCACCTGAACTCTTTTAATTCTCTGACATGTTTCCTATCATTGCTTGAACACAATATGTGTGAATAAGTGTGATATCCATGCAGTTTGCAAATATGGAACTGTTGACTTCTTCTTCTACAGTTTCTTTTCCCTGAAGGAAAGCCTGAAATAGTACAGACAACCAAATATGCTTCAATAGCAGGCTTTTGATGTCCACAGATTCTGTGCCATCAGAGGAGTGTTAATTGGCCTCCATCAGCTGTGCCTCTCCTAAGGACAGGATTTCTTGGCCATTCTTTGCCACTGCAAGCTGACAGCCTGTTCTCAAAGCAGGTGAAACAGAACAGAAAAAATAAATTCTGAGATTGTTGGATAGATTTTGAGCAAAACTGTCTGTTTAACTCTGTTGTGTTGTGCTTTAAAAATATTTAAAATTTAGAGGAAGGAAAGCGAAATGGAACACATTACCAACCTACTTAATGACCAGCTTAGGTTCTGCAAATCCCCCTTCAGTTTGTGGCAGCTTTTTCTAGTTACTGATTTGGTGTAGATTTAAACAGCTGAAATCCAAGAGAGAACAGGATCTGTAGGCCTTATCATTAACTTTCATGATGAAACAAATTTTCTGTGGCAGAAGTCATATGGTTTTTTAGCAGCTCAGGATTCTAGAGAGAAGCTGATGTGGCAATAGGCCAATTATATTGGGTGTTTAAGGTTAGTCATAACAACTGAAACGGAACATAAATCATAGATGGTCAGGGGTTTATTATGTTTGCATTCATTGTTGATTATAATTTGCTATGTAACTGAAATCTTTATGTAACACCAGAAGTATGGTAGGTGGTGTTGTCCTAAGTTGCAATCTCTACCGTAATCAAATCATAGGACACAAGAAATGTTGCAAAAATGTCATGCTTTAGCAATGTGTGAAGCAGCATCTTAGAGTCTAAACCATGCAAGGATTTATGTATAGCTGCCTTGTGCTCAGTGTCTGAGTATGAAGAAATCTTAATGCTAATAACCATTTTTTTTTTTTTTTTACTTTTCATTCATGGTTGAATTCTACTGTTTTCTCTAGGGCAGAAGAAACCTTTTTATTTTCCCAGAACACAGGAATAGATAAAATATTAATTCAGTGCCTGACTTTCCTGCTCATCTGAAGTGTATATGAGTTCACTGCAGTTAGAAAGGTATACAGTCCAGCAGCTTGAAACTGCAGTGCTTTCCCAGGGACCATCAGGAACAGAGTATGTTTTTCAATGTCCATTAGAAAGCCAAGTCCTCCGATCTAATCTTCATTTCACTTTTATTCCTCAAATCTGGAAACATGGTTCTGTGGCTATGCTTTTTGCTTGAATAAGACCTGCAAATATTTGAATGAGATAAATAATAAAATCTCTATATTTTACATTATCTCTGAACACTAAATACTGATAGCTCTAATTTTCATGGGGCAAGCATAAACCAATTATTAATAATGATAATGATGGTTATTATAATACTAATATTAATAATGATAAAAAATTTAAATGCTTGCAAGTCTATCTCTTGTTCTGACCTCAGATTCAGTGCCTCCTAATATTCCATGAAGAGAGATACATTGGACATTTATTTTCAGATCTTTACAACAATCATTTTGTCTTTCTCCTTAAAGTTCAAGAAATAAGGAACAATGGTATGTAACTCTCTTCCCACCTATCACACTGACTGAAATAAAGTCTATTGTGATCTTGTCTTTCCTTCAAATCAAAGACAAAAATATAACTAATTTTTTTCTTTATTTTTTTTTTAATACTGCAATCAATTCTTCTTTGAGAAAATGTTATGAATTGTAATTGTCACTTGTAACTTAATATTTGCGTAGCTAACGACCCAGGTTTGTAAATCTTTTCTGCCTTGGGGGCAATACATCCAAGTCTTATGGCCACTAAATACTTAAATTATACCTTCAGGAAGTAAGAAGGAAAGGGGAGCTCAAGGAGTAATTTGTACAGGAAAGTGGCAATGGCTTTTTATCTCTTCATTTCATGTCAGGCTTAAAGCTGAGTCTCAGCGATTCCCTTCATCTCACGAAGAAGCACATGCTCTCCAGCCTCAGCTAATTAGCTCTCAGCTAATCTGACTGTTTATGCCTCTGCATGCAAGCTCCTGAGCTGTACTTACACATATGAAATTATTATGTTATTACCTATATAATTAATCAATTATAAAAAAATCAAATATTATATATAATTGATATATATCTATTTTTTATATATATATATATATCAAGATGAGTCAGCTACTCATCTTCATATATTTCATTTGGGTAGAAACTTCACTATCCTCTGAAGATACCAAATTGCATATCACAAGAAATGTAGTTTGGTGTTCAGATCTCAGATGAGCTGATAGAGATTGCAGGTTATAAAGTGTAAGTAACACAAAAATTAACTGGGTATCACTAGGAAATACTGAACAAAGAAACACTATTCTACTATCATACTCAGTTTTTCAGAGGGAAACAGAACATTTAGGTAAATTAAAGCACTTTTTCCTTGCCCTTGACAGTTGAGAACTTTTGCCCTGCCACCTGTTGGTCATCAGTTGATGTCCTGGTACATAAAGATGGACTGTTTTTAGTTTTGTACAATTTTGAGTCTGACAAAAAGTTAATCTGATTTTAGGCTTACATTGCAAACTCTGTGACATATATGTGAGTTCCTTGGATTAATTATCTCTTACAAGAAAAACAATAACAGTTTTAAAAGTGTTGGTTTTAAATGTCAGACTAATATCCATCACCTATTTTATAGAAATAAGTATACTAGAACACCTGGCATACTTTTAACTATCTGTCCTTGTTTAGTTTTCTCTTTCCTGGTCTGAATTGTCCTAAATTCTTAATCTCTAATTACAGAGAATATACAGCCCACTCACTCACCACTACCTGGTCATTGCTGTTCTGTAGATCTCTCATATTCACGCAGTTTTCAGGATTTCTGTAATGATGGGAGCAAAACTGAAAACAGTATCCAGGACATGTCTTCATTCTCTGATCTGTAATGATGTCTAAATCTTTTCCACAGTGAAGTTATTCTCGCAGTGCATTCTTTGCAGGGAGTACTGTACCCGTGTGAAACTAATGTGTCATGGTTTAGACCTCAAGTTTTCTACCTGCAATTTGAAATATATGAAAGTATTAATTTTCTTGTTGTGATATTGATATACAGAAATTATAGTCTTAATGCATACAGATTGTCATTATTCTATTCTATTTCTACTTGAAGTTTAGAATAAAATATTGAAAAAAAAAGGGACAAAAACTTAAGGTTATGGCTATTTCATGCATCTTGATTCTGTTGATTTTGGCTTAAAAATGTTGCCTGCTGGTCTGGATGAGGGTCTAAGTCTCAAAAGCAGCCAGCTGGCTGAATATCTTAAGAAACTAAATCCCATTGACATAAGTGTTTTTTTTCTGAAGTAGAGACTAGCAGACTATTATGATAATGGATAAAAAGACACTGAAATATTTTTAAATGGAAAAAAAGTATTCCAGCTGGACTAAGAGTCAAAGGCATTTTTCCCCTCCCATCCCCTTCCCTCCCTGTATGAAATTTGAGTAGTCTGATTTTTGTGGGGACTCCAGGGGTTTGAAGCAACAGAATTTATTGCCACAAGCAGTGGGAAAGGTACAAGGCTGCAAAGCTTCTGGACTGCCTGTCACTTCTTTGACTGAAGATTTCAGGCTAACAGAATCTCTACTAGAATAGATCCTATTATGTTGGTAGTACCTGGAGGCTTTGATAAAGGGTTTTGGAGTCCACTCACCCTTATGGAGGAAACAAAAAAGTCATTTCCACACAGAAATTACAAGGGAAGTATAAAATGAGAAAATTAAAAGAAAAAAAATAAATAAAAAAGCAGATTCGGTAATCTATCTTACCTGCTTCATGTGTTAATAGCACATAGCACCAATTTATCTTTTTGTTTGAGATTGCCTTATTTCCTTTCATGGTTCTCAAAAATAATTCATCAGAGACATAACCTGGGCTACTAAAATACAGAGACTCATGTAAACTCTCCGCATTCATCTGAATCATCCCAGTTCTCTGGTGGTTGTAGCACATTGTATATGACAAACAATTTGATGCTAACTGGGACCTACTTTGTCTGATAAATTAGATGTATTTAATACACTGGCCTTGGGGAATAAATAAAAGATAGTGTGCTTTTAGTATTTTCAAAACCAATTCCCAGTTCTCAAAACTCTGAGAGAACAATTTTCTCCAATTTTTCTGGCAGCTGAGTATTTTTTCACATGGCTCTAGTCGCAGAGTCCTTGATGGGAACAAGAAAGCACAGATTCATACCTCAGTAATTATGTGAGGTGTAATCTTATTGCAAGAAAAACAGATGAGCAATAAGCATTCAAATCTCATCTACTTGATTTTTTTTCTGATAAACACCTTGTTGGCATGCACAGAGACTCGCTGAGCAAAAAAGAGTGAAAGAGAGGAAGAACAAAAGAAAACTAAAAAACCAGAATTTACTCTTGAAGACCTCACAGCTCTACCAATGTACATGCCCAGCTCAGTATATACCTGAGGGACTGCCAGCACTGGCAGCATTCCTAATGTAGTAGACCAAGGCAGAGCCATTTTGACCAAGACTAGCTTTCACTACAGTCTCCCTAGAAATGGAAAAGTGTCCTTAAGTCCATTGCAGTGTAGCAAATCAGTCAATCAACCTGGCCTTGTATTTTTGCATTGAAATGTAGTTGTATAGATTTAGACCCATCTGGTTTTATTCTAAACCCTTAGAATTGTTGAGGCATTCAGACACTTATCCTATTTTCTCCATAAGTTTGATGATATTTCTTTAGATAAAATCACTGAAATTAAAGATCTGTGGCAAGGAAACTGGAAAATATTTCTTAAACCTTTTTAAAGACCATTCCTCCTCCTGCCTCTTTTTAAAGTAAAATATCTCTGTTGTTTGGTGGGGTTTTTTTCCATTTTTTCTTTTTATTTTCACTTTTCTTGTAGGGAAAATTTAGAAGTAGAAGTTAAAATGAATGTATTAATTGTTTCTAACAGTGTCTGACTACTGGGGGGAGGCTTGTTCTGTAACTGAAAATTATTTCTTCAAGAAATGTGGCTAAAAGCAACAGCATAATTTTAAACCCAAGTTTCAGGACTTCATACTTCAGTAGAATCAGTGATTCTTAAATGGTCTATCGATTGTATACAACCCTTTGTCAGTATTTTACTTTCCCGTACTAGAGAAATTCTTCTCTTCCAGAAATTATTATCATTTAGTGTCAGTCTAGTGTTCTTCCAGTACAAGTTAAGCTATAATAACTTCCACCATTAGATTTAAATCAGTGAAAGAATAATTATGCACTATGTATTGCTATGTTTTGCTATGTTACTTGCTGCAAAGACTGTTTTGTAATTTTTTGTTACTCCATGTTACTCAAAGGAGTTGTTTTGTTACTCAATAGGTTTTTCAAAAAGTGTACTTCTGGCCTTTTTTTTTTTTCTGTAGCCAATAGTAACATAAAGGATTCTTTCAGAATTCTTTCGTTATCCTCCAAGAGTCTGAAGTCACTTGGATAAAGTTCAGTGTCTCAAGTATTGCCAGAGAAGTTCAAAAAACAAAATGAAAGCAGATTTTCTGGATAAAATCTGAAATCTTAGTCCTGAAAGCTTTTTTCTGGTAGTTTCAGTCCATATTTTACTCTCATTCAAAGATTATTACAGATATATCAACGATTGTAAAGTGACAATTTCCCAGTAAACGTAAACCCATTCTGTACAATAATGCTCTCTCAGTATATTTAAATTAGCTGCAGGCAGCTTTTCTTCCAAGTAGACCTCATAAATTACCAAAATACTAATACTAGTGGAAAAAAACTCTGTTATGCTATTAGGAAGGGATGGGGATGAAACGCATTATCCTGACATGAACATATCAAATGTTTGACTTAGCATGCCTTTTATCTGAGGTAATGTAACGCGTACCCTGTCAAATAGCAGGTGGTTAGTATGAAAAGCATCTTCAGATGGAAACATTTCTCAGACTTAAACATATCTCCAAGAGCTACTTCACTATCCACAATTTCATGGGCTGAGCCTTGCATATTTCCATCATCCAGATACAACTGATGCACGACTTCAGGTGGGAGAAAGGCAGTAGGCAGTGGTCCCATGCTCAAAATGTACAAGACTGAAGCCCTGAAGTGAGAAGAAAAAAAGTGAAATAGTCATGTCTAAACTGTGACATGCCTGCCTAAGGTGCTAGTAGCCCAGTTCTCCTGTGTTTCACACTGATAGGAAATATAACTGATGACACTGGAATAGAAAAACAGTGAAAGTCATGTCATAGAATCATAGAATCACAGAATGGTTTGTGTTGGAAGGGATCTTAAATATCATCTAGTTCCAACCTCCTCTACCATGGGCAGGAACACCTTCTACTAGACCAAGTTGCTCAAAGGTGGTTCAAGCCTGGCCTTGAACACTCCTAGGGATGGGGTATGGGCATGTTTTCACTAGGAGTTAAAGGTGGAAGTAAACAACCACAGGTTAGCATTCTGCTTGAAGATTCCTATTACCTAAAAAGTCGGGCAGCAAAACACATTTGAGGCAGGAGGGTGGGCGGGGCAACCCTGTATGAAATGTCACAGGTGAGCAGTGCACCTGAAGTTATGTGGTAACACAATGGGAGGAGGATAAGGTCAGGGTGGATCGTGGGCTCTTTTGGAGTGATGGGGGTCCCAGCTGGGCTGGGGCCTTGAAAAGTACCCGAGCCCTGGGTGGGTACAGGGGCCAGAATGGTTTGTTTGTTTGTTTGTTTGTTTGTTTTTGGCTCAGCTGCGGCTACTGCCCAGGTTTGGCATGCTCTGGATATATTTGTTACATCCTGAAAGGGTGGTCAGGACAAAGGGCTGTTCCTGGGTATTTCCTTGGGGTTGAATATAGATAGGTGGCAGAAAAGTAGGAAGTGAAAGACTTGACCTAATCATTTTAATAGGAATGAAGCCTGTGTAGTCCTATATGGTTGTGAGCTATGCTGGCGATGGTACATACCTTCGGTAGGGTTGCCCATGCCAAACAGGTCAAAACCGTAGGGCCAAATACAATATATCTTTAGGCAAGATGAGCTTGTTAGCCTTCTGGCAGTCGTCCTAGGAGAAGGACAACTCTAATCCCAAACCCAGGCAGATGGAGCTCACTTAGCCCTGTAAGGCCATCCATCTAAGAGAAGGTCACTCTAATTAAACCTATGTCCTGAGGACCTCTCTGCCACCGTCCAAGCTCGCTCAGCCCTGGTAGATGAACTTTAGGATTAAAGGGTGGGTTCAGTTCCACACATACTGCATCTTACCTAAAAATCCATTGCGCTGGCTTGAAGGCCTTACCCACATTTGCAAAGCCCTATAGAGATGGGCGAGGATTGAAACGGCAGGTGAAAGGTGCACTGGAAGTCACAGACTCAACCCTGCATGCAGGCGGTTCAGGATATTGGTCATTTGAGACTGACTGGAGATGACAGTCTCTTGGGGCAGCACCCTGAATGTCCAAGCAGCCTTTTCAAGGAGAGAACTGCTTGCTCCACTCAGAGAGGGGCCTAGAAAAGGTGGCCTAAACAAAGCTCATCTCCCCCTTCACCCGGTTGGTTAACCGTGGCCTATGGGCATCTTCTACTAATGCAGTCACACAAAGATCAAAAGACAAAGGCATGCACCTGCCTCCAAAGGTGTACCTAAATTAACTCTAGCATGCTGGAACATCAGAACCATGCTTGATTCTGCGGATAGTGGACATCCTGAGCGTTGTTTTACCCTAATTGCCCATGAACTGTCGCATCTCAACATCGACATAGCTGCTCTCAGTAAAGTTCTCCTTCACGAGGAAGGCAGCCTTAGAGAACATGGTACCGGTTACACACCCTTTTGGTCAGGTAAACCCAGAACCAAAAGACATCTCTCAGGAGTTGGCTTCATGATTAAAAACTCTATTGTTCCTAAACTCAAAAATCTGCTGACAGGTCATTCTGACCGCGTTATCTCCCCACGCCTTCCACTAAACAACAAGCAACATGTTGTCCTCTTTAGTATATATGCCCCAACTCTCCAAGCTGACCCTGCTGAAAAAGATGAATTTTACACTGACGTGCGCTGCCTTACCCAAAAGGTTCCTGCAGATGATAAGATCATTATCCTTGGTGATTTCAATGCCAGAGTAGGAAAGAATTTTGAAGCCTGGAAAGGAGTATTAGGCAAGCATGGTGTTGGAAACTGCAACGACAGTGGTCGACTTCTGCTACAATTCTGTGCGGAGCAACAGCTCACCATCACTAATACTATCTTTCAGCAGAAAAATAGTCTGAAGACAACCTGGATGCATCCTAGATCTAAACATTGGCACCTCATCGATTATGTCTTGGTGCAACGGAGAGATGTCCGCGATGTCCACCATACCCGCATGATGCCCAGCGCAGAATACCAAACAGACCATCGGCTTGTGCGCTGCAAACTCAACTTCAATCTTAAATTCAAACCTAAAAGGGGCAATATCCCAAAGAGAAGACTCCAAGTTAACAATCTCCAATCAGCCACAGTGAGAGACAGATTCCAGGCAAATCTTCAAACTAGGCTCAAAAACCATTCCATAGATTCTACAGATGCCTCTCCTGAAACGCTTTGGCACCATATTAAAAACAGCATCCTGCAATCCTCTGAAGAATCCTTAGGGTTCTCCTTCAAGAAGAACAAGGACTGGTTTGATGAAAACAATCAAGAGATCCAGGCATTGTTGAGGAAGAAGAGAATCGCCCACCAAGCACCTTGCACTGCCATCCTGTCACGTAAGAAAAACAGTCTTTCATCTTGCAAGCAGCAAGCTCCAACAGAAACTCTGTGACATCCAGAACAAGTGGTGGATTTATCTAGCTGAAAAAACTCAATTATGCGCAGATACGGGTGATCACAGAGGATTCAATGAGGCTCTGAAAACAGCATATGGGCCTACATACCAAGTCCAAAGCCCTCTACTCAGCGCTGATGGTCAAACGCTTCTAACAGACAAAACCTCCATTCTGAATCGATGGTCTGAACACTTTCAGACTCTTTTCAGTACCAACCGTGTAGTCCAAGACTCAGCAATTCAGTCCATCACGCAACAACCAGTGAAGAATGAATTGGATACTGCCCCCACTTTAGGAGGAACCCTCAAGGCCATACAGCAGGTGAAAATCAGCAAGGCAGCTGGGGTTGATGGAATTCCACCTGAAGTCTGGAAACATGGGGGCCTCGCACTCCATGCTAAATTTCATGAGTCTGTGGTGCACTGTTGGGAACTAGGTGAACTACCATCAGACCTTCGTGATGCAGTCATCATCACTTTGTATAAGAAGAAAGGAATTAAATCAGACTGTTCAAATTACTGTGGTATCACTCTGCTCTCGATTGCTGGCAAAATCCTGGCAAGAATACTCTTGAACAGACTAATACCCACTATAGCTGAGGGAATTCTACCTGAAAGTCAGTGTGGTTTCAGAGCCAACAGGAGTACCACAGACATGGTATTTGTTCTCAGACAACTGCAGAGAAGTGTAGGGAATAGAACAAGGGTCTCTATGTAACCTTTGTTGACGTCACCAAGGCTTTCAATACTGTGAGCAGAAAAGGTCTGTGGCAGATTTTGGAACATTTAGGTTGTCCCCCCAAGTTCCTCAGAATGATCGTCTTACTCCATGAGGATCAGCACGGCCAATACAGATATGGTAATGCACTTTCTGAGCCCTTTCGAATAACTAATGGTGTGAAACAAGGCTGTGTTCTTGCACCAGCCCTATTCACAGTCTTTTTCAGCATGATGCTCCAAAGGACCATGGCAGACCTCAATGATCAGGACGGTATCTACATCCAATACTGTACTGATGGAAGCCTATTCAATCTAAGGCGACTGAAGGCCCACACCAAGACCTGAAAGTATCTTGTCCGGGAGCTGCTTTATGCTGATGATACCGCCCTTGTTGCCCACACAAAGCAGCTCTGCAGCGTTTAACATCCTGCTTTGCAGACACTGCTGAGCTCTTTGGGCTGGAAGTCAGCTTAAAGAAGACAGAAGTTCTCTATCAGCCTGCACCTCAGGAAGTCTTCCATCATCCCCATATCACCATTGGCCAATCAGAGCTCAGATCAGTCCAGCAGTTTAATTACCTAGCCTCATCTCCTCAGATGATAAGATTGATGGAGAGATAGACAACAGGTTAGGAAAGGCATATAGTGCTTTCGGAAAACTCCATAAAAGAGTTTGGCGAACTAAACACTTGAAGAAAAGTACCAAGATCAGTGTTTACAAAGCCATTGTGCTGTCTACTCTTTTATATGGATCCGAATCATTGGTCATCTACCGCCACCACCTGCGTCTCCTAGAATGCTTCCATCAATGTTGTCTCTGGACAATCCTAAACATCCACTGGTCAGATTATGTAACCAATACATCTGTTCTAGAACAAGCAGCAGTCACAGATATTGAGGCCATGTTGCTGAGAACACAGCTGCGTTGGTCAGGGCACGTCTCAAGGATGAAGGACCACCGCCTCCCTAAGATCTTGCTTTATGGTGAACTTGCCACCAGCTGCCGCATGAAAGGAGCCCCGAAGAGAAGATACAAGGACTCCCTGAAACAACATCTCAGCCTTGGCCATATTGATCAACATAACTGGTCTACTCTGGCCTCCAATTGGGAGGTCTGGAGACACACCATCTATAACGCTGCTGTTTCCTTTGAGAACTCACGCAGGATCACTCTTGAGGAGAAAAGGCAATGCAGAAAGAATCGTGCCTTGCAGAATATACTACCTAAGGAGTCTTTCTACTGTGCCTTTTGCAACCAGATGTGCCTATCTAGTATTGGCCTTTTTAGCCACCAGTGCGCTTATAAGAAAGGTGAGTAGAGCCCTTCCCAAATCTTTGTTTGTGAAGTCGAGCCATGAAAAAAAGCTTGGAACGTTTTCCAGTGTGTAGAGAGGAATTTAATTAATCTTCTCAATATGTGGAGATAATTGTGAAAAATCATTAAGTAATTGTGAGAAGACATGAGAGTGTAAATGGTATGACTGGTATTGGTGGAGCATGCCAAAACACAGCCTGTTTTCAGAAGAACATAACATAGCATAGAAGTCTGAATTTCACTGGAAACTTCAATTTTCAAAAATAAACAAAAACCGAAAAGCCTGTAAAGGGAAAAACAGATCTAGGAATTCAAGTTTGAATGCCTATTTCTATAAAGTATTTAAAATGTTTAAATAAAGTTACTGGACCTTTACTGGAAAAGTCAAACGTGACTTTTAATTGCCCTATCAAGATGTTTTGCACTCATCATACCAACTGAATTTAGTGACAAACTTCTTTTGTCTCAAGACTGATTTACTGTGTTTTAAAATTTGTTCTTCTAAACAACGTGCCATATTTTTTCTAGCAACTCCAGAAGATTTAGGAAAAGATGAAGAAAAAGATGATATTCACTAGACACATTCATTTTTTTATGTGACAGAGATATATTTATTTAAAGAGCATGGCCCAGCCACTTGAAGTCTCACAGTTAGACCTTGAGGTTTATAAGCCAAAGAGAACAATTAACAACTCAATTGCCTATAATAAATTAGTAATAAATTGAATTGCTATAATCTGCATTTATATTATTCTCAATATTTCCAACTGCTCTGTTCCAACTAAAGTTCTGTAAAAAAAAATAAAATTCATAAAAATACAAACTTTCAGGATACTAGTCATAATAGACTAGTACTGCATATGATGAAATGCATTATCTGAGCCCTTGGAAAATATCACAACTATGTAAGATATTACTAACCTCATGGATGCTTCCTTATGATATACAGTGCATCAAATAAATCAAAATGATTTTTCTGTGATAAAGACAGCTATATTATACCTAGAGGTAGTCAATTAAGCAATAAGACATGACACTGGGTATATTGCATTAATTTGTCTTGCACTCGGTCAGGAAAGGTGTTATTTCTGTCAAGATTTCCCCCACCTACACCCAGGACTTTAAATGAAAGATGATTTTTAAGTATCTCACAGGATTAAGCCCCCAATAATTTGCATTTTGGTCTGATATATTCTTAGAGAATTTTTCCAGATACTTTGGTACCAGTTTCCATTCAGTGCCTAGTTTTGAGTTCTAAATCATGAATTGTCTTTAAAGCATCAATGATTCTTCTTTTTTGTTTGGTTTGTGGTAAAACTACACATTTCACAAGCACAAATAAAGTTAAAAATAGGAGATGCATATGCTTGTCTGCTTCTTTATAGCTACTGAAGTGCTTATAGTTCCAAAGTAAGGGAGTAAAAACATAAAAACAGGGTATGCAGGTGTGAGACTGTTTGTCTTTTTTTTAAATAGTATTTTTTCTTGATTTTTATTGATACGTAAGTATATACATTATATGACTGTTTTACTTTGCCTTAAAGCTAGGCTGAAAGTGTATCAGATCTCAGTTTACCAGACAGGCCTGTTTCAATAGCTAGAGGACTAGAAAAGAGTATGGGAATTTATCTGCAGGAAGAGATGTACTAGAGGACTGACCTAAAGGCAGCTGCCCAGAGTGGCGGTCTGAAAAACTAACACAATTCCAGCATGGGGTAAAAACTGGAATAGTTTATTGAATACGAGAACACGAGTAAAGGGCCTTGTGGGTTGGACATGTTAATGAGGACGTGCTATGTTAATTAAGGAATTGCACAAGTTTTACTGAGGTTACCCAATTGATTAATATTTTTCTCAACCAAGATTAAAGGGATTAAGGGGTTTTAGACATAGTCTGATAGAATCATCTAAAAGTTCTTTTTGATTTTGCTGCAGGAGCCAAAGTAATCCTTATAGCTGTACTTCAACAGATCTTGTAAGGAAGGTCCAAGTCCTCAGGTCACGGGATTTCTCTCAGCCCCTGTTTTCCAAGGTCTGCTGCGTCATAAAGAATTCCTACACCCCCACAGCCCAGCTATCCCTTCATAATTTATTAAAACTGTGACTAAATGCCTTGTGAATTTCCTTTTTTTTTCTCTCTCTTTCCTCTCTGTAAACGGGAAGTCAACCTGTTTCTGAATGGAAATGGCTCTTAAATCCCTTTAAATACTATGTTGTGTGATTCTGCACCTGCTAGAGTAATTTATAACATCTGCTAACCAAACTGAACCTCACATACCAGAGCTCCTGGGCCATAGTCTGAATGCTGGTGGAAAAAAGTTCGTGGACAGAATGAAGTCTTCCGAAAATCCCTAAATACTATTTATCTATTCAAACATCTTCAAAAGTTCTAATTCCTTCTTAGTATTGATAACCTTCTATAAATAGTATAACAAATTGGATTGGAGAAATCTTATGTCAGTGACCAGAACACTACAGAAAATATTTCTTGGTATTGTATTATGAATACTTTAAATACAACATTCTCATTGTCTGACTAAGAAAAACTAACAAGTATTTAATCACAGAGAAAATGTAGATGTAGGAAGGAACCCTTATTTAGAAAAATGACTATGTACTTACTTTAAAGAGTGTAATTCAGTGCTATTAAATATCTAAAGGAAGATCACTGTGAGTTGAAAAGTAAACATGACACCCGTGGATAGTATAAGAATATATATTCTTATAATGCATTTTAAGAAAAAACACAAAAAGTGCTATATGCATATCATAGTTCAAGCCCTGACAATTTAACTTCTGTAAAAATATCTGTATTTATTATATACTAAGTTAAGATAATTGCATACATATTGGACCCCTTAAACAATCATGATGAGGTACATGTTTTGGCTATGTTTAGGTTTTCTTAAGGGAGTTTAGAAATTGAAAGAACCTTGGCTAATCATTCCAATTTTCACTTTTTTTCACTGCATGGATTAAATGTGTTGTAAAGAAGTGTTTGGATATCTCCTCCAAAGATGCCACAGAAAAGCCATGTCGTCAATATCCCATGAATATTTTCAGGCTGTCCTGAAATAACACAAATATTCTGGTGTCCACCTTTTCTCTTTTCTCCAAATATGCCTTTTTGGCATTTTGTCTTCTTTACAGAGACTGAACTGTTAATGATTAATGACTCAAACATTGGACCTTCAGTGACAGCCCAGGTAAGAGACTGGACTATTGGTGCCCATTGCTCAATAAACAGTGTGTTTTGTTAACAATATGCAAAGTGGCCACCTGGGCCAGGGGCTGAAGGCATGCATATCCCACACTTCAGGTTACAAGCTGGGTGTTATTAAGGAAAGAGGCAAACCCTGTGAGGTAGTGTTTCTTTTTCCCTACACAGACGCTTCAGCCATGATAACTCCCTAGAACATTCACACCCAGCCTAAAGATTTTCTTCTCTTGTTGATGAGCCATAATGGGCCATGATGGACTCAGCTGCACTGATGTAAGAGATCAGCTGCAAAGTATCTCATGACTCACAGTATTACATCATCCAGTGTAAAACTCCCAGCTCCAGGGGAGGTACAGGAGGCAGCCTCACCTGAACCTGGGTATACTTAACTCTGAGTTTCAGAGCTTTCCTTAATTACCCAGGGCTCTGACTACCACCTTGGTGGGTCTGGACTGAGACCACCACTTAGTACTACAACCACCACTTCAACCGTTGAAATTGCAACAATCAAGTCTCCTTGCTGGATCCAACAGATGTTTTGCAGGTCCTTCCCGTCACCTGGGGGACCCTCGGCCCTGCTCTGACTACCTGTATCAGCACCCACCACAGCCTCACTCCAGCCCCATGGGAGCAACTGTCAATACAAATCCCAGTTATTCACTATTTCCTGCCAGCACTGACTCTTCAACCATTCCTGCCATGTTTTCCAGGTGAGGAAGAGGTGAACAATGTGGAAGGGTGGCCATCTTTTCTCTGTCTTGTGGCCATGTGTTTTTTCCAGGTGGGGGAGGCCAGCTGCTGTCTTCATTTGCTCCAGTGGGCAGGGCTTGGGAAGTTTCTCCCCATCAGTTGGTTTAACCCAGTTTTATCAGTATTGTTATTAACATTCTTCTCAGTAAAGAGTTATTTTTTTCACTTACATCAGGGTGTATTTAGTCTCTCTCTCTGTATTGGAGAAACCGGAGGTATTGAAACTGAGGGAGAAGACTTTTTTCTGAGGTCTCCACACCTACAAATTGTCTCAAACCAAGACACATGCTCAGTTTATAAAGCCAAATAAAACACTTTCAGTTGGAAAAAAAAAATCATTATAGAACTCTGGAGTAAATTTGACAAAATGGTAAAGAATTTGCATAGTTTCAAGATATGATGCATGATGCCACAGAAGATAGTGTTAATTGCCAAATATAAAGCTTATTCAATAGGCAAGGAAATTCTATTTCAACCATTCAAATTGCCAGTTTATGCCAGCAGGAAATACAGCCAAAGTTCCCATGCTACCTAAATTTCTTAAGCAAGTAGGGATATGTATTATAAAAAGAGAATTACAAGTTCATTAGGCAATATTACCTTTATATCTCAAAGATCAAAGTGTTGTAAGAAAGAGCTTCAGGCCATGCTTACATTACTATTTTGCTTCTCTCCAGGCCCTGTAAAATCTTATTTTCTTTTGGTTCTCTACAGTGTTGATAAAAAGACAAATCTCTTACTACCATCCTTTTTATGGGGGAAAAAAAAAAAAAAAGAGAAATTTCTAGTGACACCTGTTGGTACAATTTGAAAACATCTAATTAGCAAATTGCCTCACCATATACAGGAGAGAAAGTGAAAAATATGACCTGTTGAGTACCAGAGAAGGAAATAAATTTTTGACTATGATTTTTTTTAAAAAAAACCCAAGTATTTTAAATATTTAAAAAATGACAAGCAGTTCTGATTCAGTGAGTTCTTAGCAGGAACATAAATTCTATTCTGCTCCATGAGGCATTTAAGGAATAAAAGGAGTTCAAATTTAAGTCCATTCATAAATTTAGTTTAATTAGGCTAATATAGAACCAGAATAGCTATTGATAAGAAGGATGAGAGAAGGAGGAAAAGTACTCAAGAATTATCAAGGTAGGATAATCAATTGCAAAAGAACTAAAAGTAGTAAGCTATTACGTATATCTCAATATCTACTTTTTTGGTTTCCTTCTATGGGATGCTTCCTTGATTTCAGGAAGGCTAGCCAACAAAATTCAAAACAGTAGCAGAAATTAAGCAATCATTAATATCTTGCAATGGTCTCATCATTCAAAACCACTGCTGTCTATCCTTTAAGATTCTAGTCATAACAGCCATTTATTTTTCCTTTACAGTCAACGAAAACACAGTAACTTCTGAGGGAAATTCATCTCACCAGTCGCAAACACTTTACCTTTGGGTGGAAGGTATTATCTTATTGAGACAGCCATCTTTCTCCATTGACCACAGAGAAAGACAAGATTATTGTTTTGGACTAGCAGATGAATAGCAGATGAATCCTACTGCTGAGATGAGGGTACAAGATTAAAAAACAAATGAACATAAACAAACAGCAACAAAAAGAAAGAAAATGTTCACACCACCTTCATTAAATAAGGTATTTAAGTACATGCCTAGGTTCAGGAATGGGAACAGCTTTACCAAAGTCAATTGAATTGTTCGTTAAAGATATTAGAAGGGAAAATTAAATATTGACAGCAAGCTTCAAATTGGTTTCATTCAACAAATTTCAAATTTGACTCATTTTTGTTTTCCTGAAAGCATTGATGACATTAATCAATGGTTATATAAACAGTTATTAAAATATTTACTCAAGTCTGTTCTTAGTAAAAAAAAATAAAATCAAAATATTTCATTAACCATTTGAAAAAAAAAAAAAATCTGTGATTTCTACAAATACTGATTAAATTTTGAAATGAAATTAATTATAAACAACTTATCTGAAAGAAATTTATGCTTGCACAGGATTTTTTTTTTTGCAACTGAAGCAACATTTTAATGGAGGCATAAGAGATACTTGGATCATCTCTACTATTTATAATCTTGAAACTCAGCACTAGTAAATAATTTTATTGCATAGGGATCAGAACCTAAAGTTCTGTGTAGGAATTCATTATGGAAAAAAGCCCAGTGGTAAAGCCAATTAATAAGTATTTCACCCACTCAACACAGAAAAGACAAATGGGAATTCACAGTGTATGTTAGGAGTTTAAACTCTGCTTTTATTTTTTTATCCCACTTTTCATAAATAATTTTTGCCCTTTGATCATAATTGAGATTTACCTGTTCACCTGCTCTTGATATGCAATGTTTATTTTGGTTATTTAAAAAATCAGTGTCAGAAAAAAAGTAAATGAAAAAGCACTACCAGAAGAGGAAAATTTATAAGAGAGAAGATAAAACAGCAGAACCCCCTAGGATGAAGGTGGAGAACACAGGCCAAAAAATCAAAATGGAGAAGTAGAGAACAAGAACCAGACTGGTAGACAGAAGCAGGAGTGGAGAGTAGCAGCCTGTTTTTTCTCCCACTAAAGTCAGTGGGCAAAGTCCTATTGTCTTACAAAGGAAAAGACCAGACCATCCTTACAGCTTCTGTTTATTCTTCTACTGAGTTGGTATTCATGTTTCTATGTAAGTCTAAGTCCATGACGTAGTGCTCCCTTCGTTTTATCTAGCATCTCCTCCTTTGAGTTCCTCTGTGCCTTTTTTTGCTCCTCATGGATGCTAGCTATCCTGAATTCAGTTGCACTGGTGTCTGTATATTTGATTAAAAGATACTTGTCTGAGTTATTTGAAGTTCTGCTAGAAGAAAGACTTCATTGTTCAAGGGTTATTATTACTCTGTCTCACGCTCTATTTCTCTCTTTCTCTCCTAAGGTACTGCAGTGCCTATAATGAAGTGAATCCAAATGACTACTTTGAGACTGGTGAAGAATCTGACATGCACACAGAATATTCTTTTAACATTGGTCTGAACTAATCATCCAAAGGGACTTTCTATTTCATTTATGGGATTTGATTCTCCCATGTGTTTTTCTTCTAATGTAATTGTACTGATGCAAAATCAGAAGCATTGGTAAAAAGGCTGGCGTGCTTTCAGTCTGCAGGACTTCATAAAAATTCTGGAGAGGTTGAACTAGCCTCTGGCTGATAATGGGGGAAGTCTAATGGAATAATAGCAACATGGAAGGCATTAGCACCTGTAGAGCAAATTCCCTCCTGTGTCCCTTTTTTTCACTATGCAAATATAAGAGGATGTGGGCTTCCCTTGGTGGCTGTAAAGGCTGTGTGGCTGCTTGACACTTGAGTTTCTGTTCCCTTTGTACTGATTTGACTATCACAAGGAGCTGGTAGGTTAAAGCCTCTGATACAAAGTACTAAATCAGATGATGATATTTTGTCAGTAAAAGAAAGCTTAGGAATAAAGTCACAAAATTTAAGGTTTTAATATAAACTGTGCACCTCAGGATGACATTTAGAATTTTCCTCTTTATTGTTTTTGTGTTTGGGATTTTTTTTAACTAATCCCCCATAGAGTGAGGTTGACAAAGAAGCCTGAGTACTGCTGTCAGCAGATTCTGACAATATTTTCACTGGAATGAGCTGCATTTTTCCTGCAGTGTTGTGGTCAGTATTGTCTCCATTTTCCGGTTCTTGCCACTCATTCTTTTCATCAGCCTTCCTCATTCTTCTACCTTAACAATTTTTTCTCCCCTTTGCTTAAAATTGTCTTTTCCCTGTGTCTTGCCATGTCTTCACAATTAACTGCCTTAAAAAAAACCAGTTCCAACAAATCAACGAAGTATCATCTTCTTGTTTCAAGTGAACTTAGCCCTCTTTTTCTATGTTTTGACTTTTCTTCCCCTTCTTCCCTACAACCATTTACCAGGAAAGCTTCAGGCCTGGAGCAGTGGCTGTGCTTCTGTGATGGATCACAAGCATTGACTTGGGCATGCTTTGGAAACCAAACTGTGGTTATAAATTCTGGGTAGAATTATGGCTCTATCTGAGGAAAGTCTTTTCAGTCTGGTACCGGCAGTTTTGAGTGTGCCAGCTAATGTGTAGGCTCAATGTAAGGAAGAATAGGAGTGGTACAATCTTTAGCTTTGTGATGTTGCTAGAACACTTTTCCTCACTGAAGATGTAGCATAAAATATAAGCATAATGATACTGGAAAGCTGAGCACAGAGCTATCTATGTCTAAGTCCTTCATATGCTTTAAAGTGATTGAACAAAGAGTTGTAGAATTTCATATGCTTTCCAAAATGTTCTGAAGGTAAGATTTCTAACCACGTGCCCTACCTCTCCCATTGTACTGACATATAATGCAATAGGTAGAGTAGGGTAGTCTAGATAATTAGAAGCTATTATGATAAATTTGTATGTTTTTGAAGGTATGCTCTTGGAAATAGGCGTCATGATACAAGCTATATGGAGGAGATGGGTGAGTAGAGGCTTCATATAGTTATAAATGGGTCTGTGTACCTGAACCACATGTGAAATTCACATCTCAGGAGGATGGAACAATTTTTGTATTACTGCAAGAGTTAAAGAGCATTTACCTAAGGAAAGAGGTTCTTAGTATGAACAACCTACTGAGGACAAATATATGAAGAATACTTTGCTTCTAGTGTAAAAGCAAGGAAGAATTTTCCTTCACTTCTTTGCCCCCCACAAGCATAACAATTCATCCTATGGGGTTTTTATGAGGCAAAATACAGTCCAAAAGACTGTAGAAGTCCTCTAACAGTGGGGATGTCCTCTTTGAAGACCACTAAGTCCCAGGCTATTTAATTATTTCAGTCATTGCCCACGCTGAGTACAGAGGCCTAGATTTGGTTCACCTTATGAAGGTCAGAATTCTAGGTATTAAGTTCAGTTGATTTTACATGCATCAGAATATTGGTGGAATCCTACTTTTCCCTTTTAAAAATAGACACACTCTACTACACAAATGTTCAGCCTATCATATGACAAACTATCCTTTTTTTTAAAAAAAAAAAATTGTTTGTGAAACATCAAGAGACAAAAATCCCATGGGAAAATTATGCCTCATTCCATAACTTTGTCACTAAATTCCATTCCTTTTGTTGCTAAATAGAACCTTAAACCTCTTCAATGCCTTTTATAAGGAGCTTTGCTTCTGAGATGCATCAAACCCAACCACTTCCTCTCCATATACTATTGTCATCCCCTTTGAGGTTTGTTTCCCTGTCTGTCCTTTCCAAATGCTAACATTTATAAAAAGGGTTTTTCAAACTCATTGTGGTCAAGCCTAGATGGCAAAGGATTTTATCAATACAACTACCCATGCTTCTTTCATTCTTTCTGAAAAGGAATCTAAAAAAATAACAAATATTAAGCCTTTAGAATGGATTTTGTTTCCAAGTGTCTTCATTTCCTCCAACGGTTTAAAAAAAAAGGATGTTTTCCAGGGGATTCCTCCCACTGAGGTTGACATGAACTCTGTCTTTGAAACAGGTGAAAGTAAAAGTTGGCCCAGCCTGGTACAGGTGTAGGAAGTATTGTATATCCCTATAGACCAAGACAGGTGTGGTGGGGGGAAACAGTTTTCCCCTTGAAGTTATAAAATGGTAAATCCCCAGGGGGTGGTGACCCTTGAGGTTTTTACCCAATGAGTGCTTCTGCAAAATATAAACATATCACAAGCAGAATGGAAGAGAAGGTAGTTGTAGTTGTTGAAGAAGTGGCCATGTTGTGAAAGCCACGAGCTGAGGGCCCCAGAGCCCCTTGGGGGCTCTGGCCCCCCCAGCCCCGGCTGGGGGCTACAGGGACTTGGAACAGTGTAAGTCTGGGCTAAGAACCTGTGGTTAGAAAACTGGGAGATGCTTCTCCACCGTCAGCAGCAGCAGCAGTGGCAGAACTGCACTGACCAGAGAAACGGTGGCAGGGAGCCAGAAGAGATAAGACCAAGCAGCAATGGCAGGCATGCAGCAACACAGAGAACTCCTGGAAGGAGAGAGAGAGAGAGAGAGAGAGAGAGCCAGCAGCAGAGAGAGAATTAGGCTCTACAGAGAGAGAGAGAAAGTTGGGGTAAGAACTGAAACAAAACCCCAGACCCCTCTGAGACCTCTGAGAAAGGAGGATGAACTCTTACTTGAAAGAGTCGTGGAGTGCTACAGCACTGCAGAGAGGAGCTGAAAAGCTCAGGTGTCCTGGAAAGCTGGACCAGGATGGCCATAGGAATGTGGAGGGGGTGACCTTGACCCCTCTTTGCCGCTGCTGCCAAGCTAAGCTAGCAGCCTGAGATCAGAGCACAGAGGCTCTGATAGAACTCTTGAGGCAGAGGCTTCAAATGAAAGCTGCCTGAGATGTTCTGACTCAGGGGTGAATCCCCTGAGGAAGGGACCTTCATGGGGGTCTTACACCCCATGATATGACTGTGGTGAAGCGAGTTTTGTCCCTGCTACACAGCCCACGGAACAGAAGACCCTCACTTGGAGATGATGGGCCGAGGGGCTTGGATACCCCTCGTGTGTACTGGCAGCTACAGCTGCTGCATGAGAAGAGGATAGATGCCTGTTGCCTTAGAGACACTGCTGCTCTGAAAGTGGAAAGGATCTTTCCTTCTTCCCTCCTGGACTTTTATTTGGAGGGGAGAAGAGATTTGATCCATTGTAAATACTTTTATGTCATGGTAGAAATAGTTAAGATTGTATATAATGCATTGTAGTATTTATTTTGTACAGTCATTGTAATGTATATTCCCTTTTCCCCATTTTGAGTCTCGTGTAGTGTCTGGAAAAACCATCTCATACTGAGTTGAGATGTGGGAGGGGGCTTGGACTAGGGAATTGGATTTTTGGGGTTCTCAAACCATGACAACAGGTCTATTCAAAACTTATTGGAAACAATAGGAAAATATTGAACTGTTTTTTTACAATTTAGAAATGGAAATAATTTTATGCATGTGTAGCACCTACTGTACTGCATGTAAAAGCCTCAAACTTCCATGTATATTCTTGCAGGAGCCAGGTCAAGTGTTTCATAGGCTGGATTTGTAGCTCAGGTAAAGCAGTGTAAATCAAGAGTAATTCCATTAAGATTATTAAGTTAGTATACCAATATGAGCCCGGAAGAAGTGTGTGAAGGTTGAAACTCTGTAATTACATTTGTTTCCATAACAGATAGACCATAGTTGATATTTAAAAGGACATTGTTCAATAAATTAGTAGCAAATGAAACACTGCAGAGAAAGAAAACTCACAAGATATTAAATGGTGTAGACCTGCTTTACTAATATTTTTTTATTTATTTAAACTTCACCTTAAAAATATGGAAGCTCAAAACCCCTAATGACTAGCAAAATCTGACATTGTCTGATCCCCAGATGATGAAAAAAATGAAGCCAAGAAAATTCACATAGGTTAATAAACGGGTGAAAAGGATTTTGAAATTTATTTTGCTTTTTTGTTTGTGCAATTTTAATTTTTATATAGTCCTAATATTCAAAAATTCCCTTAACCAGGTAGTTTTGAAGTTTCAAATGGATTTGCGTAAACTTTGGGTGGCTTTCTTAACATTTGTGCATTCTTTGTAAATTAACTCCGAAGGATTTGAGTGTCCAAGGTTAAAAAGAAATGGCTCAGGAAGTCCGTAGACATGCTCTGAAATAGCATGCTGTTCAAAACTGTTGTTATTGATATGGATGCCTGATTAACCAGGGAGCACCAAATTATTTTCTGCAAAATGTTTAACTCTAATAAATCTAATTGCTAATTTAACTGAGAGAGAGAGTCCAGACTTTTTTTAATTTAGAAAACAATTTTTCCCCTATGAATTATGAGATTAAAGCAATTTATACTTAACATATTTTCTGCTTTTTTCCATTATTTATTTTGATAACAAGTTCTTTATTTCTCAGCAACAAGTTAACAAGGAAACACACAAAATACAAATTAGTGAGATTAATATCAAATTAATTAAATAATTAAAAATGTTAAAATTGTTTACTGAGAATTTTACAAGACTCTTACTCATTTCTGCAATATGCTTCAAAATTAATAGCTCAGTTTTTAATTCTAGTGCTTGGTAACCTTTGATCACAGACTTGCCAATACTTTGAAGGTTCCATTTTTAAAAGCCTTCCTCCCCTTAAATATTCTTTGCTTTAGTTTTTTGATAAGTGGATATTGATGGAAATATACCTTTTCCCTTTCAGACCCTAGTTCATTAACTAGCTCTCATTTTATTTCTATTTTTCATCCTGATTTAGATAAGTGGTTCATATGTAATAATTTTGTTGTATGATAATAGACATTAGCTTTCATTCTTGTCAGCTTCCAGATTAAAGGATAAAACTAAGTGGGAAACTTTTGGATTAAGGGATAAATTAAGGAATAGTTACTTGGGCAATTAAATCAGTGAGTTAGCAATTAAATCAGTGAGTTAGCAAAATATGTGGATTTACTAGCTTTGGTTCTTGGACTTTTTTCAAGACTAAAGGTGAATGGGTTGAAGAAAGGGAAATACTATCTTTGTGTTTTCTTAACCCCTGGATTTATTAGAAAGATAACCTACCATTGGAGAAAATTTAAAGTAACATCATGACATTCTAATTTGCACCATCTGTTGATAATTGCCAATTCCCTAACACGTCAAATGTGAAAGGCTGAGAGGATGGAACAAAGATGGATATGCTTCACACATGACAATCAGTTTTCTTTGTAACAGAGGGAATCTGCAGCATCTGAAAAAGAACTAAAAATACTTCAGGAGCCATAACAAAAATAGCAGCATGAGTTACTATCACAAAACAAGGTGGAGAGAGGAACCTCTGTCTCCTTATACTTTGTGATAGCAGTCACAGGGCATTTCTGTACTTTGTATTTTTCCTCAAGGATGATATTTAACAGAATAGAGCATACGAAAACAGGACGTTTTTCTCAGTCCTGAAAATAGTTCCCTGAGTACACAAGTTTAAATGCTCTTGTAAAGAATATGCCTGGACAACCGAGCATCTCTTCTTGGATCAGTGTAACTGGAACTGATGCTGTCTAGGTTGTACTTGTTTGTAAGGCCTCCCTACTGCCAATTTCTGTTGTTAAACAGATGGAGCCAGATGAATAAGTCAGGTGTCAAATTAAACAACTTTTAAGTACAAGAACAATGTGAGGATTACTGTAAATTCAGATATATTAGTACTCTTCATCTTTTTTTCTCAGGCTGTGAACAGACTCTGAAGAGGTCTGTAATTCCAGATGTTACTTTCGCTCACCTGGAGAGTACAGTATTAAAGCCCAGCAAAAGTGCTCCCATGAGCACTTCCTAATCTGTTTCAAACATAAATCATCTGAGTTAGTCTGAAGAGTTTAAATAGGAAGCACCCATATAATTCTTTCTATCTACACAATTGAGAGGGTAGGACCTCTGACAAGTGAGCACTAAGGAGCAGATTTGGGCTATTCTATATTTAAGAATAAGCATTAATCTTCTCTCTATTCAGCCTAATCCTATATTCTGAACAGCAGGAGCAGCTAGTATGACTACTAATTCTATCGGAAAAAAAAATTCACTTCTGAAGAATATTTTTACCAGCCATAATTTTTGAGATTTTCTAAAGGAGCTCAAATTTAATACTCTTTAACAAGTAGGAGATTTCTTCAATATGCCTGTGGCTTTTTTTAGTAGTTAAAAGTGATAGATTTAAAAGGAAAGAAACATACAGAATCCTCACACTTTTTAAAAAATAAATCTTTGGATCTTTTCCATTTGCTGGTTTTTATATATGTAAGTGGTTTTGTTTCTATGTATAAACATATATATAAACTCTAACTATATTGCAGAGAATTAGGCTGACGATATTGATACAGAAATAAAATCAGACTCAGTTGCTAAAGTTGATTTTATATTTCTGTATGATCAACACAATTTTTAGGAAAAAAAAGATCCTTGACTCTGCTGTATCTGCTTTTATAATTTTATATCTGTAAGAGGAACTCTGGTTTAGAAAAGTTTCACAACTGAATAGCATGTAAGTACAGTAAGAAATGTGTAAACTAAAGAAAAATAATCATATTAACAGCTCAAAAGTGTCTTGTACTGGGAAAGATATGAAAACCTTCCTCATAACTGAAGACAGGGAATGTGAAATCAACTACCGACAGTTGAAGGTGAAAGAAAATATATTATTTCTGTTTACTTACCCTTGGTAGAGTTTAAATTGTTTCAAGATGAAAGAGTTTTTGTTGGAATTGAGTTGATTTAAATCTGTTTGCTCTGCTGCTGATCTTTTTATAGCATCTGTAACATTAGCTTCTGCTCAGGTAACTGCTGATGGGCAATAGACTACCAGCTAATTCCAGCAAGAACAAAGAAAGATATTGTACAATCAATATTCAGGTAGAGATGTACTTATTCTCAATTTTCTGTTCCTGCCACTGATGAGAGCAACTACACAATATCTGCAGTCAGACCACTTCAATGGAGATAATCTCAAAAGTTAACCAGGGCGGGGTTCGTTCCATGTTTAGGGAAGACACTTTCAGGAAAATTATATGATATGATATTCTCCAAAATACTATGAACTATTTTATATGCAAAGACTTTCCTCCTAATATCTTCAGAAAATTAATAAGGAGGAATTAAAATTAAGGCTTTACAAAATTTACTGTCCTAAAATAGAGCTTGTCAATATAGTCTTCTGCTTGTTCCAAATATTAGCTGTTTTCCCTATTAAAAAACCTTATTGTTCCATGTGTAGACTCCTCTCTGTCTCTGAAAACAGCAGTGCCTACTTCACCAGCTAGTCACCAAATGAGGAAGAAGTTCTGATTCTTTAGATGATTCTTAGTAAATAATTACAGTACAGACTGTGTGGTCATGGCACAATCATAGAAAAACAGTGATTATCAGTTGTTTGTCTGTTGTGAAATTCACAGTATAAATAAAGATACATGAAGAGTCCGTTTGTTGGTAAGGTTTTGTTTTTTGAAAGATCAACTGCTGCTAAACTACAAGTAGCAGACAGTGAAACCAACTAGTCTGTAGCATTCAGGAACTTGAATGGAAAGAAGGTCCAGATTTTATTTAAACCAAAGGAGAAAAATCATCTGAATCATATAAGTAACTCAAAGGAGCAGGAAAACAAATCTTTCAGTGCTCCAAAGCTGACTGGGTAAATAAGCAATGCAAAGAAACATTGGAATAAAAAGAAATCAAATACAAACAGAGTGTAGAATATTTAGGGACAAAGTAAAAACATAAAAGAAACTGGGAAGGTTTACACTTCTATACTTCCTATACATTGTTTGTGAGTCAAGCCATAAGAAATTGCTTCAATCACACAAATAAAAAGATAAAGAATAGAAGAATCAGCAGTAATATCCAATGAGAATAGGAAGATATTCACTTAAATTAGTATTTTCCTCATAAGGAATGATGCTGAAATTGAAAACGTAAATAAGGTGATGAGTGTGTGAATAGCAGTTCGGAAATGGATATTACTGCAACTGAAGTAGATGCAAAATACAAAGATCTTAAAATGTTCAAATCAGAGGAATCAATTCTTTTTATTCCAGAATTTGGGGCAAAATGGAATATAAAATTTGAGATTTCACATTCAGATTTTGTTTCTTTATTTCCTGAGTTGTTTCATATCAGCGGAGAGTAGAAGATAAAGTATGATAAGGAGAGCAGAATGACAACCCATTAGATTGATAAATAATAATATGCAAGGCTTCTTCTGAAAGACATTTTGAAAGAAAGAATAAGATATTACCATAAGATATCAGTCTAATCTGATAGGATTCATTGAAAAATGATTGATTTTCTAGATGGGAAAAGAGAACAGATCTAATCAGTCTGATACCACACAGGAATTGTTAGTTAAAAAGAGGAGAGAAAAAAAGGGATTAATCTGGGAATTATAAAGTGGGGAAGGGACTAAAGGAGGGGTGACAATAGGAGTAAAGAACGGGAAAAAACTCAGGTAGAGGGAGACTGCCACTACAGTTCCTCAGTCTCTTGAGTGGTTTCATTAATATTTTCAGTAATAACCTTGAAAGAAATATGATACTGAATTAAATGAAATGTGTAACTAGTTAGGAAAACTGGGATACCACGCAAAAAGATTTCGATGACCCTGACTTCTGGAAAAATAGAAACAGAATGAAATTCAATAGTATGAAATATGTGGTCATGCAACTAGGAATTAATAACAACATCTTTTTCAGTAAAACATGAATTCATTATTTGGAAATGACTGAGGAAGTAAATCTGTCTCTACACGTCATGGACAACTATGTACCATCACAATAGTACGACCATGAAAAAGACAAATATGATCCTACAAAGTATCATTCGTAGTGCTTTCAGAGGAGACAGGCAGAAATCAATGATATTGTACAAGGCAAAGGTGAAATGTCATCAAAAATACAGTATATAATTCTGATCACATACAATCAAGAAAAGATGCATTCAGTCCAGGATAAGTTGGAGGAAGGCACCTAAGATCAGGAGAAAACCTTCTAGCAAAAAGAAAAAAAATGTTATTGGGTAGTTTAGACATAGAAAAGATGGTCAAGAAGGACTGAAAACATATATAACGAGTGAACACTAGGAAAAAAATTAAAACTCTTTAAGTTAAGCCAGAATGATTACAAAGGATTTAAACAAAACAGAAGACCACTAGTCAGGTTATGAATAGACAAAGGCAAGAAAGGAGAATAAGATTTCTGCCATAAGAACAATGATGTGTCTACAGAAAGAGCAAAGACCAAAAAAAAAGATCCAGCTTATAAGTGGAACTTGTTTAATTTAGTAAAAGTATTATGTGACATAGATACTTGTAACATCAAGTGATTAACTACATCTAAAAAATTAATTTCATCCTAGTCCTATGTTCCTAAGTGTTTGCTGACTTACTAGAAAGACAGACTTATCACCAACTAATGTAAATCAAAATGACAGATTTCAGCCTTTTTCATTCTGCCAGAGGAAATGCTTGATCAACAACAGCAGTACATGTTGCATACAACTTCTCATTGAATTATATGTAACATATCATTTGGAATTGAAAGTCTATGCTATATCAGGATATTTCCAATTTTTATTTATATTATTTTTCTAAAACAGAGGTTTTTATTTGTCTGCAATCAGTGCCATTATACTACCATAGGCATCTTCCAATTTTTAAAAGGTAAGTGTATAGGGTAGGTTAGTAACTGGCAAGATTGCAAGTGTGAAGAGTCTGTCACAATATAGCATTTCAGGACTTTCCAGGGACTCCAGTTAGAGCTGTGTATGTCCCTTTGGGAAGGTAGGAACCATCTGTTTCTAATGGGATAAAGCTTCTGTTTCTAACCCTGCAGGGCTGCAAGATATTGAACTTACATTCTGTCTTATATTTGAAGGTAGAATGCATTTTGAAAAGAAGTTTGGGAGCAAGAAGGAAGGAATTCTCTGGGAGTTACTGCTTGAATTTACTCTGAGCTTGAGAATGACAGAAATAATCCATGAAGAAATGGCACAATGCAGGAGAGACTGGAAAAAAAATTATTTTAGACTTTGCCAATTCATGGGGATATTGAGACAAAACATTCAGGTATCTGCAGGTGGATCATGGGGACTGAAAAATATAAACTGAACTTAGTAAAATTTTCAAAGGAAAAAGCTGTGTAAAAAAACCACTAGGACCTCTATTAAAAGTCCTAGAGAATGAAATTAAGCAAGTCGAACCAAAAAGGCAAAACAAAAAGGTAAAGCAAATTCCCCTCTATTGATGTTTCAGTGTAAACTGAATTCATCTTCCTGATAGAGATGATTAAGTACTTCCCCTCCAAAAATGTGGAGAACTAGTTCTTGCAAGGGTGTGTTACAGAGATACCAGAATTTCCTACACCCTCACATGGTGTGAGAAGATGCCTCTGGAGGCTTAGAGAGGGATATGCTGCATGCTTCACTTCAGATTCTGCTGCAGGTGAGAGAGCCCTTGCTGGCAGTATTCTACATACTGTTAATATTCTATATTGGCAGTTTATAGAAAAAAGGTGCCTCCTTCCATCATGTCATCCTGAAATTAGGATTTAAATCTTCTCACTTCTTCTCCAGAGAATTCAGGAACAAAGAGGAAACATGAATTGCCTTTGTCATTTGGGGTCCATTCAGCTCACAGTTGCCCTTGCCAAACTGCTGGTCACCCTTTATACTGAAAGGTAGCAGTTAGAGCAGCCTTGGGAGATGAAGCAGGATGCCAGTCCCAGAGTAGGGACAACAATTTCATTCTCATCTAATTCCTTACTTACCAGGTAAGTATCAGTCTTTCTTTCGTCTTACCCTGTAACACTTATCTGCATGATGGTAAACAAGCTGAATATGGCAAAACTCTACAGATCTGTTAGTCTGGGCATCCTGTCAGCATGTAAGTGTTCGGTTCCCTCCTGCTGAGTAGCCTGGGACCTAGAACAGGGTTTTAGCACTAGTCTAGATCAACCCTCTATGGAAAAAATTAAATCCTAATCAAGAGACAGCATGCCAGAGGATGCTAAATATAACCCTATAGTTCATATTTGTCAAGTGTCTCTAAAGGCTTTGACAGAGTTTGGATGTCTGTTTGCACTGCCTGGTGTAAATGCAGTTTCTATATCTGGGCAATTAACATTAAGCACCCAGGGGGCTTTAATCTAAGAATTAAAATACCATATTTAAATGCCTTAGGTATTAGACTATTTCCAAAAGTACAGAAGTATTGGATTTATTTTAGGTACTTTGATGGGCTTTAGGCAGAGTGTATGTCACCTTGAATTTCTAGACTTGGGTTTTAAAAAAAACTGCAAAAGATGCACTATGAATGGATTTTAAAAGTAAGTTGACAGGTTGTATGTTTCTTGCATATTAACAAAGTCCTGTAAATAGACATCATTAGCTATAGAAAAGACTGAATTTTCTTTAACTTAATTTTCAGTTTTGTTAAGATAAATATAAAATTGTGTGTCTTTACTTGTGTACATATTCTTGTGAATAATAATACAATTTTATGACATAAGTTTAAAAGCCCAATAACCTTTATAATTTATTTATTGTGCAGTTTAGAGCAATCCACTTTAATAACTTTTATTTTTAAATACAATGCAACCAGGAATGGATTAATGAGGCCTAATATTATGACAAGAAAGTTAATGATACATGTGGAGATAATACTTCACAACATAAGCCAGAGGGGAACTATTCTCCATTAAAAGCCCAAGTTTTGTGAAGGTTCAGTGATGCAACTGAATGCATTATTTTATTAGCAGATAGTTACAGTTTGCAGAACTGTGGAAATTCTGTTTTCTTACAAGATATTTTGGGCAGATAATGAGTGAAAAGCTCACCCAAACACATTTGGTCCTGCTGAAACCCCTGAGATAATCATCTTTCCCAAACTTCAAAACAACAATATGCAAGGTTATAAAAAGAGCAACAACGTTGTCAGAAACATGGAATTCCTGCACCAAATGAAATTAAAAAAGCCTATTGTAGTAGGTCCCAACCTTGTAAAGAGTTCACATTCCTATCTTTAGCTGTGTGTATAGGCATATTGATTTCATATTCAAAAATCTTCATAGGATTAAGGTTTAAATTGGGGTCAGATGTCTCTGGTCACTTCTGTTGCCCTTCTTGAACTCCACGGCAATACTCACATGTTCAAAATTAAATGTTTGCAAGGTCAGAATCTCAGTCTGGAAACAACTAAAGTAAAAGCAGATATGATAGAGAATAATTTTGTATGGTAAACTCATAAAAAAATAAGTCAAAAGCTTCTCTTTATATCCATCTATGAAGATGCTTAGACTGAGTTGTATAAAATATCTTGGTGAATGGTCCCTCAGGAATGTATTCCCTGATACCAGTTTGGATTCTGTCTCGTAAGAATTAGAAAAGCAAGAGGGATAGCTACACAGGAGAGATTTAGATGCTAGTCTTCAGGCATAAGGCTGTGTAACACGGTTAATAACTCCAAATTCTATATAGTAGATGAAGGTGTATACATTTCATATGTCTGAGGAAATCAGGCCACATAAAAGAGAACACAAATCCAAAATTATGTGGCTAGATCCCCATGGTAGCCTGAGCTACTCTAATTGCTGGTCTTGCCTTTTTCTCCACTGTTGGTGGAATTTTGAGTTCTCTCCTTACCCCACCTCTGGTGTTGCTCCACTATTAGCTTTATGAAGGTCCTTCAGTGCACTGATCAGTCACTTTTATTGTCCAATTTTCTCTAGAGGTACTGAGTTGAGGTCATGCAAGAAAGTACCCAACAAGTGCCAGTATATTTCAAAGCAAACCATAGCAATATCTGACCACATAGAAGATAAAGGACAGAAGTCTCCAGTTATGGATTTGGAATGTCGCAAAACTCTTGAAGAGCTCTATTTCACCAGAAACTACTAAGAGATATATTCCTCCAAGGACATCACCATGATTGATATTTGTTCAGTTTTAAGAAAAATTCACAGGCTTTGATTAAGCATTAGTATTAAGATTGATGCCTTTAAAGTAGGTGTTTTCCCTGCTCTGCCTTCTTTATTCTACTTAGAGCACTCACAGTATAGCAAGAAATACACCATTCCCACTCCCCCTTTTCACTTCCCTATTTTCTGAAGTGGTATAAACAATCATCTACTATGTAAATGAAAAAGGCTTGTTTAAAGATGGAGGGACACTTCAATTTCTACCTGCTGAAGCTGTTTTACCCTTTTTCGATTACTTATGTTCCCTTGAGAAGGTAGTGATCCCATATTCCAGGTGAACGCTCTAACTGGCAGGCTGGCAAATTGTCCTGCTGTCCCACTGGCTCCTTTGTTATTCAGTTATTTCCTGGAAAATGAGATGGAAGAGGCTGAGAAACTCCCATCCTGGAACACCTACCCTCAGGCAGGTGTGGGTTCAGTCAGAAGAGAAGTCAAAACTTAGCTCCTGTACATCTCACCAGCCACTGAATTGCCCCTTTAGAGATAGAGCAGCTTTGCCTTTCTTATGGACTGACTACACTGTGAATCCACTCAGGTAAAACAGTTCTGGAGATACGTGTTTTATTAATCAAGCTGAGACTTAGACAGGATCTTGGCACCTCACTGTTTAATGCTAACAGAATTAAACTCTTGTGTGTGCCAGGATTAAGTATCTAGGAGATTCCACTAATGGGAATTGAGGTGCCCAAGGGCTTTAACCTTGGCTCCTACAGTTAGTCATGAGGTGGAGGGCTGTGAAACCTGGTAAGCGCTATGAACAAGGATGTGTGTTATCACTCAGGTATGAAATCTTTGTACTGTGCATCAAAGTTTCATCTGGAGAGTATCCCCTCCTCTCAGGAATCTCGTCAGTAGAACACAATATCACATTCTATTTTTTAGGCAATTATATTTAGCAATCAAATAGGGATGACATGTATAACTGTATTCAGATCGCAATTTTCTTTAGCTAGTGTACATACAAGAACTACTTTATGTCTCAGACTATAAAATAACCACTGATCACTAGTTAGAGAAGGAAATGTTTTTTATGTGTAGCAATGAAAGTTCATTAGAGGTTATTTTCTCTTTCCCTGAATGGTTTTACTGAAGGTTCTACCATGTTTCTTCTTCTGTTATACTTTTGAAATCAGTATCCCCATCAGGATGCATACATCTTCTGCATTGTTTTTTCCAAGTATGAGCTAACAAAAAACAGACAAAGAAACCGTAAGGTGTGCTTAAAACACTGTAATAGGGAGGGTCCGAGATATACAGACACGTGAAAAACCAGACACCGTAAGAACTCAATAAAGTAAATATTTATTACCAAGAGGTGGCCAACAAAACAAAGAAACTCAAAAGGGAGGAAGGAGGAGAGAAAATAAGCCCCCAGCATGACTTTCTCAGTTACCCAGCTGTTGCCTATAAAGTTGTCTTACCGACCTAGCATGCCTATAATTACCCATGGCGGAAGCTGCATCCTTGGAGAGTCAGTAAGTTCACAGACTGGCAGGCGTCCCTGCCGAAGGCAACGTTGTCCTTGGTGTGAAGTTAACCCCCCCAAGAAAGCACTATCTCCTTTTTTATACAGTTAATTGAGTGGCCACAACCTCCCAGGTGTGGCCAGCACCACCCAGCCCGAGGCCCTCAGTCCCACCTCCTTGGTTATATAAGTGCATCTCTTCTGCGCACGCGTGAGAATGTCGGAAATCCCCACACGCACGTGCAGTACGTTTTGGGGGACTTTCTTATTGAGTCTGGGGGCAAGCCTTCCTCATCTTCCCCCTCACTTTCTCCTCCAAATGCCCTTAGAGGAAAACTAGCCAATCACAGAATATCAATTAAAACAGTTTATACAAGAAGCTCTCTTCAAGGACAACTTTCCCGTTTATCAGTGCTTGTTTTCCCATAACTTGGCAGGGAAAGAGCAAAGCTTTCACAGGTGGCAGGGCCAAACACAGACCAAAAGTATCAGCATACATTCACCCTGGTACAAACACACAGCTAGAACTAAAGGACATAATCAGATTACTTGGATTTTGCTAATGTGACTGCCTATTAATTAGATAAGAATTCAAATAAATTTCAAATATAAGTATCTTAGTAACACAGAATTCTGGAAAGCCTGTAAAAAGTGAATACTGAAGTCATGTAAGCACTTTTGAAAATCTCACTCCACAGATGAGATTAATCCCTTTTAGTGCAGCTGTGTAAAAGCTAGCCCAACCTAAGAAACCTGTCAGGTTTCTAATCAATGGAGAGAGAGAGGCGTATCCAAAAGGCAACTTTTCTCATTTCTAAGGCTCTATGGAAGGGGAAGAGAAGTCCAAGGAGAAGTCTAATTTTTGTTTGTTTACCTTTAGATAAGATAGGTCCTACATTTGACTTTCTACGACACTCAATTTATGTTAAGAGGATGAATATTTTCTGATTTGTTAAATACTAATGACCAAAACTCGAGTGTGTTTAATTTACTTCTACTTCATTCTTCAGACCAGACTCCCACTGGTGTAGACTCCTGACACACTGGACATTGTGCTAAATCTCTCAAAAATTTGCTAGGCTTATGACGATAGTTGTTGGAAATGGGGAGTCCTCACCTGTTTAAAGTTGAAAGATGCTTAGGCTGAAATTCTTAATTTTCCCTGGTTTTTTTATATACAAGGTCAACAGTGCGTATAGTGCAACAGAATATTTGAAAGTAAAGTTAACACTGGTTTTCATTAATGCATTATTTTACATTTAGTATAATTACATATCTGTTACCTATGATGCTAATTTTCACTGGGTTTAGAATACATTTTTCTCAAAATTTTCTTCTAAGTTTTTCAGCCCAAAGCAAAATAGCAGTCTACATGCATTTACTGATAATCAAAAAATATTTCCAGGTACTCCCACATTCTGTAATAGTAATGAAATATTTAACAGTAATTCTGAATTTAGATAAAAATCAATATTCTAACACTGAAATGGACACTGAAATGATGAAACATACACTAATTTCACCTTATGTAAAATCTGAATTCAAAAATTTTTGAGGAGAACCCTCATGCTGTGCATTTCTTATTTTAAAGCATCCTTTAAAGCATTTCTGAAGCTTTATAAACAATGCATATACTTACTAGTAAGTATTTTTGTATAACATAAAATAGTCTCTGGCACTTTGTAAAAGCTTTTTCAATGTGTATCTCCTTTGTGCTCACAGCTTCACAGCACTGTTATTTGTATATATGGATATATCTGAATATGGATGCAGCTGTGTGCAGGATTCAGCTGACGGTAGCATAAAATGTATCTTTTCCAGATTCAGCTGTGACAGAAAGAAGCTCGGATTTCTATAGCAGTTTCACCAGCACAAGTCAAAAGAAACTTGGATAATCGGTGAGGTGACTTTGCATTCCCTATAGTCTAAGTAGTATATTTTACATAGGACTGCCACTCTGGAAGGCATTAGCTGAGCCGCTAGAATTATGTAGCAGTGGATCCAGGAATGAGAGTAGAGAAAATCTGGGGATAAAAATTAGTTCTACCTGTCTGTTTCAGGTATGCTCATTTATTCACGTTGCAGCCAAAGCAACTCCATCCTTATTGCTATTTTTAACATGATTTTGAGCTCCATTATGTGTCCCTACCCTTGTGTTATATTCGTATTTCTTATTTACAGTCTCCTCAAAGCCTAAGCAAGATCAGAATTTGTTCCTCATGGAGTCTAAAACCGTGATTTGACAAAAAGAACAAAAGGCATTTTATTTATTATTATTGCTATTTCCTGTCAAACCCCATCTTGCTGGTTTCTTTCACCCTTGCTGAGTATCATCCCCACACTTGCAGAACTGCCTGCTGGCTGCCTATCACAGGCAGGCTGAAACACCTGGGTGCTCGTCCTGCACAGCTGTACACATGCCACTGCCCAGCCATCTGCAGAGCAGTCCATATGGTGATTTCTGCTGTAGAGTGGGCTGACAGGCAGCTCCATCCAAGGGGGAATGTTTATTCTATAATTAGAAAACACTGCATTAGGATTAATTATAATAAGAGCAGTATCAAACCTCTGCCCCAAGCCCAAGTTCAAGGACACTTAGTTTACCAGTTTGGTTGTAGTGGGTGGTTTTGTTTATTTTTTGAGTTTCTCTATTTTCTCCTGCCACCTGTGAGCTGAAGTGCCAAAATGCCATTGCAGTGGCTGTTCTTGCCATGTTTATTCTGGGTCTACAATTGGAATATTTTGAAAATTCCATTTCAGAACTCTTGTGAGTCTAATTCTACTCCAGCCCAGAGAATAGGTAGGGATGTGGTTGCCTGAAAAGTAGAAAGGAAAAACAGTCTTGGAACACCAGAAATATGTGATGCTCAGATGCTGCAGAAAACAAATCAGGTATGAGAAAATGTCTTAACACTGAATTTAATACCCTTGCAAGTTGGTGGGGTCACTCCCACTTGCCATTTTGTACAGAGTATAAACTGCAGTATAGAACTACAAACATCATCAGAGACACTTTGGGATACAGTAGGAAAAAGGGGACTGAGAAGGAGAAGAAAGAAGAAGGGAATGAAAATCTCAGCTGATGCAAACTTGCACAGCTTCAGTGACTTCAAAGGGGTTACGATGCCTTAATTCAGATGAATCGATCCTGTACTTCTTACAAATATTCACATTGATGAATTACATTTTTCTTCACTTTCTCCTCTTATTTGCTTCCTGAATTTTCAGCACTGATTTACCATAGAAGAATTACAATGTGACTGTCTATTAGAGATAGCACTGCATTTTTAACCTACATAATCATAGGCACAAAAAATATTTCTCAGCAAAAGAGAGCTGCAAGTAACATTTTCCCCTCCTCCAGCTCAATTAAGAAACATGTTTTTCCTCTCACTGCTTACCTTTTATCTATTACTCTTCTCATGTTTCTCTGTTATTTTTTCTCCTTCATGGCATAGCAGTGGTACTGAATGCTGATGAGATAATAATAAGTTTAACCCCATGAAGTCCTAATTTCTTCAAGTACTGGAAACATGCACTTTTTGAGGTTCCCTGATAGCCCAGAAAGCTGATACAAAATTTCACAACACCCTCCCTTTCTCCAGGACCAGAGAATACAGAATAGTTCAGCTCCCTCAAGAGCAGAAGTTGGGAAACAACATACTCTGTGTCAAAAGCAACTGGTAGATGCTGTCAGACTTTTTGCTAACTTCTTATTTAGTTTTCTCTAAAAAAAAAAAAAGAGACTTGTTTCCAAGACAATGACTGCTCTATACAAATGATTTCTATCACAGTTTTACACACAAAACCTGAAAGTCTGTATCAGAAAATTATTTTTATAAATATCAATTTTTATCACCCACTGGGACTGTAGGGAAATGTCTTATGTCTGAATATATTCAGCTTTTATAATATTCAAATGACGGATGTTTGAAAAATGGTAAGTATAATGGCATTTGGCTTTTTTTTCAACAAAATGAAAATGGCAGAATACTTGCTTAGTTGCTGACATTGTAACTAATAATCTATTTTGTTAGCATTCAGATTTGGTGATGACAATGAATTTAATAGCTTTACTTCAACTGTATTTATAACAATTTGAGAGTTGATATGATGAAAGATTTTCCTTCATGATATGGATAAGTATATTAATTTCAAATTAATGTTTTTGCTATTATAATACATACTTTTTCTGCAATGTATGCTATAAACTATAGGCTCCTGCATACCACTGAAACCTATTTGAAAATTTGAAAAGACTATTGATTAAAACACATGTAACAATGCATGAAAAATTTAACAAGGCTCTTTTGTTTCTTGTAGAAGAGTGAAAAATGTTCTTCTGAAATGTGATGGTTTCTTCATTTTCTAACGACCATTGATTGCAGATTAATATGTGCTACGAAAGTTTTCATGAACAGGAGGAAGGAAGAAAAAAAGATGGACTCATTTCTATTGTCAAGGTAGTATAAAACTGAGGTTTTAGTCTTCATTGAAAATTATCTGAATGCTATAGTTTCTAATTATTATTATTTTTTTAAGGTTATTGAAACACAGATCAGGGAAAAGCGTAGGTAAAACTAATAGAGAAAATTTCAAAGATGAAGAAAAAACTAACCACTACATCAAAATGCTTTTGTTCTGTTCTCTCAGAGTCTCTTACTATCCTGCTATCCTGCTTTGTTTTATTTTCTCAAGTATCTCTTCAAATATAAACATTTGCAGCTTTTAGAAATGTTTTTCATACTATATATTAGTTTGCTCACAAGTTGAAAAATTGCTGAGCTAAAAAGTATATGAAAACATATATAAGTAAGCTAAAGTTTGTAAGTTGTGAGGAAGGATTACTCTATTGTGTGCACTGATATCTAAATATCTCTTAACAAAATTATCTTACCAGATAACCACCATCATCTGGTAGAAAAGCGACACTGTTGAACATACTGTTAAAGCCTCCCAAGTTTTCTTTGTGATTATTACAGAAAATCCCTGTTGCCTCTCCATACATTGTACCTTAGTTTATAGAAACATTTGCTAACAGAAAAATCTGTGGACAGTATTATTTGCTAATGGGGGCCCCAGTCAGTTTTCAGCATCCTTTCTGGGAGCATTGGGAACACTGCACTTGCTGAGGAGTCTCACTCTTCACGGCAGGGCTTATTGCCAGATAGGAACTACCATCCCAACTAATTTAATAACACAGGATATTGGTTTCAGATACACTGATGACAGATTGAAATCTAATGGCCTACAGGTGATAATGTGAAAAAATAATAACCTGGATACATAACAAAACTTTGTGTATATAGTGACAGCCACTGTGTCAGCAAAGAAGATGAGAGTTGTTCAATACCAAAGTGTGTGTGTGTATATCTATCTATATATATAGATATATATAAAATGTTTTTTAAGCTAGAAACACTATAGACAAGGTCCTTTCTAATAATACTGACAGTGTATAAGAATGGGAATTCTGACACTACTGTATAATTAATTTATGTTGTACAGATGTTAGAGAGACTCAACCAACCATATAGGACTAATGGATCTTTAGAGAATGGAACAATTAATTGTCATTGTATTTGCAAGTGAAAGCCTACAGAAAGAGTTATTTTTTAGAATGAATTTCAACTTTCAGCTTTAGAAAAGGATGCCTGGCACCTAATAATTAGCAAACCAGAATCTATGCACCAAATTATTATAATGTACATATTCATTTCATTAGATTCACACCACCGTGTGGTGTAAAGCGGGAATAATTAAACACCAGATGGTGGTGTAAACTCCAATAGCGAGAGCTTATGCATAATGCATGAAAATGGGATTTACTGTTGTTTTTATCCATTTGGAGCCATTATGCTTCTCTTGGACCCCAAACAAAGTCTCAGAGAAAAAGATCCCTCTATATTAAGCATTCCTCTATACCGAACAATTTGTTCATTTGCTCTGTCATATCCTCATCAGTTATCTTCCTGCTCAACTTCCAGAATTTCCGAGAACACATTATTTTCTGGCAGTGCTCACAAAACTCCTGAGCTTTTCCATCATACAGAAGCACCCGCACTTACGGGATATCATTTTATGTTTCTGCCAGCAGTATAAAGTTTAAGATTAGGACCTTTGGAAATTGAATCTGATTTTTAATGATTGTAGTGTCACATTTCCAGCCTGAAATACTTTTGAAATGTCATTAACTGATGTACCATTAATCATTTCAAATTTTTTGACCATTAAAATATCTTTTTTTTTCATTAAAGAAGTAATGAATATGAAAGTGAAGACAGGATATATAGTATATTAATGGTTGGCATGGAGAGCAGATTAGTATGCTTAATTCTCCTTCAATCATGACAGTCCCATTTAGGCGTTTATATTGTTCCTGAGTAAAACAATGGCAGAGAGAAAAAACAAATGAGTAGTTCCCTTCCTAATCAGTCCTGGTAAAGGAAAGCAAGGACATTAACATCTGACCACTACCAAGCCGTAAAAATCAGGATGATTAGAAATCTAGGCATACTTTTTAAACTTCTTCATGAAAAAACATATTCCTGATGAATACTTTTGTTGTCTGCAACATTCACAGAAGTCATCATCCTCCCAACAGCAGAACTTCACGTTGCCCATTCCGTGCTAATGTACGAAATACAGAGGGTCTGATGCTGAGTTGTTACAGATTAATCCTGCTCCCCTGCATCTGATAGTTGCCCTTACCTTCTGGTACCCTGTCTGTCTGTCCAGAAAAGGAGAATCAGGATGCCAGAAAGTCCAGCTGTTTCACAGATACAGAAGCTACATGCAGTAGCAACAATTCTGATGATATTATTTCTCAGCAAGCCTTGTGAAAGACGTGTGCCCTCCAATACCCTTTCAAAGTATGAGGACTTCCATGACTGGATGACACAGCACACATCCAGAAAGTACACGTATGAGAAACAGAGGTAGTTTTAAGACATTCGTTGTCAGTCAGCTGAAGAGCAGATGAAGTTCCATGTCTTACAGGGAAGAGAGGTGAACACATCATCACAGAGCTATCTGATACCAAAGGATGGGATATTACAGCTCCCATGGCCCTGAAGGGAAAATTATCAAAAAATTTCTAACTAGCATAAGGTAGCTTCACACATGTGCATGGTGTACATGATAGTAAGTGCAAAAGCAAACCTCTCTTGCCCCTAGTTTTTATTATCTAAAGTCATCAGAAATATTCACAGGACTAGGTACTGCAGTTAGAAATTTTTTCTCAGATCACCTAATAAGCCTGTGTCTGACTGTGATTCATCCTCTGCCTCAACGGCCCTTCTGCAAACTGGGACCATTCAGAGTAAGGAGAGTTCAGGAAAGAATATTTTATTTTTTTGTTCTTCTGCACTGTAATAACCTATAACACGGTGGGAAAACACTGTAACCCAGCAAGCATTGGAGCAGCCAGAGCTTTCCAAAGCAATTTAGGATTGAGTTTCAAGTTGCTTGCTCCATTTTGCTGAAACCAGCTACAGTGAGGTCTCATACTATCTACCAAGGAATAGTTTATCAGGTTTCACTCACCACTGCAGCTCCACCTCTTTAAGACACGTAGTCTATGCTTGGCTCTTGAGGCAGTGTCTTCTTCTTCTTCTTTGTTTTCTGGATGCTGGTATTTTGTACAGATCAACCTGATTCCTACAGATTCCATGATCACCATTGACAACTGCTTGAGAGTAATTTAGTAGCAATCCTTTGTCCCCAAGATTTTTTTTCATTTGAAAGTAGCTCATACAACCTGAACTTAGGTCTACAGTAGCAATGCTTTACTTCAGTACTACACTGGCAAAGGGCTTCTGTGTGGATGCATCTATATCAGACAAATAAGCCCTTTATAAGTGGAATAAAACCATGCCACATGCTGTGCTGCTGGTCTAAGCATAGGTGCTCTAGGAACATTAGAGATTTCTGCTGTTACAGCTGTTTCAGCCCTTGGTTTTGCCCTGACTACAGTTTGCAACTGAGCTGTCAGGGCTCTGCATCATAGACTTATAGAAGCACACTGACATAGTAATATTCACTTCCAGGATTATCACTGTTTTCATAGTTCTGGGCTTTGATTCAGTTGTAAAATAGATTTTTTTTTAAATTAAATTACTTTCCTTGGAAGAGTTTTATGAACTTTGAATCATTTTAGTGAAGCCTAAAACAAAACAAATTGTACAGATTCTAAAGAATAAAATATAACAAGAGAATCTTGATTAAGAATTTGCTTTGAGAATATTTTTTGATGAAAATTATAAGTTCAGAAATGCCAACATTTCTGAAAGGGTTAAGCAAAATAAAGATAAATATTTCCTCCTGTGAAAATGTAAATCAAGTTATTTTATTATATTTAGTAGTCTCCTATTCCATTTCCAACTCCTTCAAAATGTTTAATTTCTAATTAATGACCTAATTGTGTAAGGGCTTATAGAAAGTGCAGCTCAAGTCACCGTACTCTCTTTAGCTATCAAGTATCACAAAAATCTAGAGAAAACCCTTTTTTCTCTTGGGTTAACTTCAAAGATTTTTTAGGAAAGCTGAATATATTGAAATAATACACTTTACAAATGCAGTTTGCTTGTGCTCAGGGTTCAAAAATAATACTCCCACAATTGTGATTAGCCTCTGCTTGTATTTCCTATCAATCATTGAGCTCAAGCACAAACACACCAGCCACAGTGAGGAGTATAGTGCTGACTTTCAGTGAAGCTGTGTGAGCACCTCTTTGTGAAGGCCTGCAAGGATATATTCCAAGGTTAACATCCGTCACCAAACATGACATGATAACTTTCTAGTGTAGTTTTGTATGTGGTATTTGCCTACATTTTGCCTACATGGAAACTTTTCTGCTCCTGAGAAGTTCAAACCCTATTGTCCATTTATTTGATTTCCCCAACACAACCCCTGCCATATAAGCCAACATACTTTGAGGCAGAAGGAAATGAAAGATAGAGTCTGGCAGTCCATCAAGACACACAGTCCTAGAGCTGACCCTGAGTTTAGCTCAGTTGGTCAGACCATGGTGCTCATAACGCCAAAGCTGTCAGCTACTCAAGAGCTGGACAAGTGGGTTCCTTCCAACTCAGAATATGCTGTGTATGTGTGTGGGTAGAGCTTAACCAGATGGGTTAAGCTTAACCAGATGGGTTAAGCTCCGAATTGAAGGATTGCTAGTTCCTCCTCACATCTGTGTGTGCAAAGGGAAGGGAGAGCATGCTGCTGTCTCTGCAATTTCTATAGAATGCCACAGAACCCCATCCCTTGCTGTTGCTGCTCCTAAAGATCATTCCCTGCTGACTTGCTGAATAAAACAAATTTTCTCCTCCCCACCACCTCCTTCTTCAAAAGAGAAGAACAGAATCTTACATTTAGGGCAGAAAAGATAGCGCTCATCATAGTAACATACTTTTAGTATTATCTGTCCTGTATTACCTTTTTTTTCTCTTCAAATTTCTACCTATTTCTTATTAAAGACATTCAGAATATGGAAAAAAGATAACACATGTTTTCCTTCAAAATCACCACTTTACTTTTTCCATGAACTTAGTGGAAATCTCTTCCAAACTGATGACAGTTACTGGGAGTTCTGTTCTGGATCTGGTAAAATTGAGAGCGTATGGGAAGTGCAAATAAGAGTAAATCCTGCAGTTTAAACAGTACTGGAACAAAGAAGATTTTGGTGTCATTTTATGGCATACTAATAGATATTTTGTAAATTCTATCTACCTTTTCTCAGAATACAAGAACAAATGGTGACCAATGAGATTGCAAGGAAGAAAAGCCAGAATGGATCAAAATGTGTATTTGGGAAAAAAATTCTATGGAACTCACTGTCACAGGTGAATCCTTAAAAGGATTTAGATATGTGTATGGACAAAATAACATATAGCTGCATCGTGAAAAATGTTAAAACACAACTAAAGCAACTCTTTTGGAAAACATTGAATTATTTTGTGCTTCAGACATAAATAGAGATTTAAAGAGGAGGGAAAAAGAACCATTAATCAGGCAGATAATTAAATAGGGGCTCTCTACAGTGTTTCTTGAATCTTTGTTTTGAAGAAGCTGGCATTACTCACACTTAGTGCTGTTCCCGGGTTAGAGAAACAACTGATCTGATTCAATGCAGCAGTTCCCATCATTTTACTAGCAAAACTGAAATGGTATATATTTCCTAGGAAATAATTTCACTTGGTTTTTCAGCCTGATATGAAAGCCAGACCTCAGTAACTGATTCTGAAACACTCAGGTGTAGGAAAACCTGAAGCTGGTAGGAAACTTTTCTAACTCTACGTGCCCTCAAAGTGTAGAACAAATGTACCCATCTGCTACAACCAATGAAATATGAGTGAAATGTCGTATCCTTAGCTTGGGTTTATCTCCTGTAGACAAGAGTCTTATAAAATGATGGAAATAGAAAGAGTTAATAACAACCAAAGTATATTTTCACAATTTTGGGCAAAGTGGCAGTCCTGACTACTTACGGATGATAAGAGTGTTTGCATATCAACTATTTCCTATCCTAGAATGACATGACTGGTGACTATTCACTGATTCAATTTTCTGCCTTCAATTTTTTTTTTTTAATATATATTTTTCTAATATTATATTGAATCATAGTTCAAAAAGTAATCGGCAACTTTTGCCCTTTTTTGGCAGCTTAATATAGTTTATTCTACCTGGAACCTAAGAATATTCTCATTTTGAAACTCTATAAAAAGTACTGCTCTTTATTTTCAAAATACCCATTTTGATTACATCTCACAAGGAAACCAGGTCAAAAATCACTGCAATGTTTATTAGAATAGTTATAACAAGTACGATATAAAAATGCAGTTTCCAGATAAAATGGCTATACTAACATCTATGATGTAAATAAAACTGTATAAACAGAAGATAATTCTGCATGTTTGGATTACATTAGAGATGGAATAACTACTCCTGTACCGGCATTCCTTTTGTGTGACTCCTCTCTGCTATCTCTATGAAGCTACAATTGAGACATCAACATTTAAACTAATCAGCCTGGACTCCCTGCAGACTCAATGGAGGTATAATTTATCTTCCCTGTTTCAGACACCTACTTCAGGATATCACAAACTGTGTCCTCAAAGTGCTAATATACAATGCTTTCCATATACAGGTTGGTTATCTCAGACATTCACCACCAATATCTATTCAGCATATCCTACTTCTGAACATTACCCTAATAGGACTATAGTAGCAGTTTTGTAATGTAAATTTTTAAATCTACCAGTAGTAGTCGAAGATGTTACTGTGTAGAACACACCAACTGGATTGCAGTTATCCTTCCAGCAGCTCAACCATCAAAGTCGATTGACATAAGATATCTCTTTCTGCAATGAACTGGTTAGCTGCTAAAAAATGTCTCCCGAATATGGCTTTCTAAGGCTGGAAAGTTACTTTACTGAAGACCATTAAAAGCACTAATTGTAAAGGCAGGTTCGTAACTTTGGAGTACCCACTCCCACAGCTGAATGCAGATTATAAAAGCAGGTTCCTCTTTGAACGCTTCAGAGAAACAATTCAAGGTTACTGTTTGGGTGCAGAGGTACTTAGAGATGTGGTTATCGGATGAGGGATTAAACTAAGTGGCTGTCACTGCCCTCAGCATGAGATCCAAAACTATATATGTTGTTGTTGCTGTAAGGCTGAAAGACAATGAGGCAGTTTGTTGACCAGAAAGGTTTCTATTCCTCTATCAGTGCCTGGAAAAAGTCTTATGATTGCAACAGAGAGTCAGTGGAGGATTTCATCCTGAATGTTGGCCAAAGGGCTGCTGATAAAACAAATGTCCCACAGGATGCTATTGCTTTTTATTACAGAGAGGTCTAGAGGGAGTTCAAACAATTAGCTGCCAAGGGATGTTTTTAAGGATGCTACTGTACAGAAGCAGATAAGCTAGAGAGTTTTTGTAGTATTCATAGTAGGTAAAAATAAAGTTATCTACAGATATGCATCATCTGGACCAAATCTGAAAAAAATGTACTACTGAGTTTGAGTTTCTGTCTCTATCAACCCTATATTAAAGTTTATTGAAATATGATTTTGTCCTAGATTATAGGGGATAGAATTTTTGTTTGTTTTTATATACCAAAACTCTTTTCCAATGCTGCATGCTACACACATTTTATAATAAATATCCAAAATGCAACTGGAGACATCACAAACATCGTCTTATCATACAGGACTAGGATTTATTTAAACCTAATTTGTTGACATGCTGTGTTGGAAATATAGAGAGAAATTATGCTATTAATATTGTTTGCATATAATCTTCTAGCCTCAGGGATGCTGAATATTAAAGTAGGCAAAAAATTGACTGCTATTACAAAACAGATAGAGAACATATACTGAGTAGAGTAAGTAAAATTTTCAAAACACACCTATATGACCTGGAGACAATTTTCAAAGGATTTTGTCTTTGCCAGATTTAGATTTCGAAGATATCTAAATGCATGTAAAATGGGATTTATATGTTTTGAAAACCTTGTCCACAGTGATTATTTCCACATTACAGTCAATGGTCCCTCTATTCTTTGTCTAGGCTAAGATCCAGTTTTTAAAAAAGAAGACAAGACAAAAAGGGAAAGGGACAAAAGAAAAAAAAAAGAAAGAAAGAAAGAAAGAAAGAAGGAAAGAAAGAAAGAAAGAAAGAAAGAAAGAAAGAAGGAAAGAAAGAAAGAAAGAAAGAAAGAAAGAAAAGAAATAAATAAAGAAAGAAAGAAAGAAAGAAAGAAAGAAAGAAAGAAAGAAAGAAAGAAAGAAAGAAAGAAAGAAAGAAAAAGAAAGAAAGAAAAAGGTCATGAAAATTGGCATCTCTTTGGAAGATTTTAGAGCTCAGTTCTACCATTTGACCATCTAATATGTAGAATATAGGTAATTATTGTTTTTATTGCTTTAATTTCAGGAACTGTATAATATTTAGTCAAAATTTACCTGTAAACATTTTATTTAGTGCAGTCTGGGCTTGGATTTTTTTCTTTATTGTTAGCTTTGTCAACAGAAATTCTGTGCTATAACAGGGATGAAAGCTTCAGGCCAACATCAAATATTATTTTTTGTCATAAGATTCTTGGAGTTTATCTCATTTTTTCTGTGTTCAAACTTAAAAACACAATAACATAGGATAGAAACATAGAAATTCTCATTACACAACTTAGGTCCTGGATTTCAAACAATTCAGTAAGATACTTTGAGTTAAGACAATGAAATTATTTCAATGTAGAAACCCAAACTAATTCCCTACTTAGACTGCTAAACTGGTATCTGAAATTCTTGAATAATAACCTTTAAATTGCCATCAGAAAAGCCATCCACTCTTTCAGAAAAGGTTCTCAGTGAGCCAGGCAAAGGCTACGTGTAGTATGTCCATATAGCCTAGTGTCTAGATCACTGGTCTAGGGATTAGGAAATCATCAGTAAGCATATTTTCTTATATTCAACAGTGATTGTAAAGTTTACAGAAATAGCTTAAACCAATGAAAGCTGTAAAGAACTGTACTACCTTCTGCAACCTTAGCATGCTAGGATGTGTGCCGCACTGTTCCTGTGGCATCATCTATCCATTATTGCAGGCATCTCTTGGCATGCTCTCCATTTTCTCCCAAGAGCCTAAACCTTTCCATATGTTTTATTCTGAACCTAGCATCAAACTCAATTGGCTGTTCAGCTTGGAGTGAGGAAGATAAAAAGCCGTATTAAGAAAGATAAAGGAGCAGCCCTCAGCACAAGTGCTTTTGTGGAACCAACTTAAGTGCACAAATAGGAAAGGATTTAGCAGTCAAATTACCTAGATTTTTTCCACAGGAAGTGAAGAGGTATCATAAATCCTTTTACATATCTGGGTCTGGGTGACTTTTGAACTCAGGACTTCAATGTTTTTGAAAAGTTTGTAGCTTGTATTGTCCCAATACAAGGGAATAAAAAGAAGACTAACTTCTGCTAATGAAAAGAGAGCTGCATCATCTAAATTTATCTGCCAACTGTTGTTATTCTCTTAATTAAGTTATGTGTGAGATTTTAGCAAACCTCTACATTAGTTTTTCAAATTTTACTTTTGACTTCTTTAACTCTATTGATAGGGAAGATTGTATCAAAGGCTTACTACTTCCTCCTTATTTTTTTAGACCCTCTTGGTCTTAAGGTACAGGCCTGTATTAACAATTTGGAACCTCCAGATTGGCAGTCAGTGAGATATACCTTCAGGTATATGACTACTAAAAATGGTTTGACTGCATTCCCATCAATCACTTCAACAAGATCTCTGACTGATCAGTGATTGCATTGTAGGTCTCTGGCGGTGTTTTCCAGGGAGGCAACTGGCCCCCTGGCTGAGTCAGCAACAGAGGGATCTTTGGTTCTCGTAGGTTAAGCGACTGAGAAACAGGGATAGGAAAATGAAAAACTCTTCTATTAGATCCACCACTGATGGATTAACTCTTTGCAACCATCATGTGAAAAAAAGAGGTATATTAACACAGCTCCCTTTAGCTACACTCTACAAGAAAATAATATTCCATACAGTTATGCTGGAAAAACTTAGAGTAACAGCCACAGTAAGGTCTGAAGGCATAACAATTTATATATTTCCTTTTGTTGTCCCTTTTAACATAGTATTTGTCTTCCATGTTTCTAATAATATCATATTAAGATCATGATAATTATTCTTACTTACAGTTAATTAAACAGAAATTTATTTCTTCTTCCCTGGATTCATCCTGATACTATTGAAAATGTCCTTTTTATGTAGTGGTGTCACTGTTTTTTGCACCAACGTGGCTGGCAATCACACCTCTTCAAGACAGTGTTCCAGGAATCCTTTAAGACTAACCACCAATCAGTGAAGCAATGTTTCATTTCCAAAATCATCTCTTTAAGGTCTGTTACTGGAAACATCAGAAAAAACATTTATCTGTTATAAAAGGAATTCTCGTTTCTCCTGAGTATTCTCCAGTGTAAGTTGCTGCTTCTATTTAAAAATATCAGGCTCTGTCCAATTCTCAGATCCAATGAATCTGCTTTATGCCATTCCTCCTAGGCCAAGGAAGACTAATTAATTAATCCCAGTGGAGGAAACTTCCGCTACCATTCATCTCTTGTTGCAATTCTTCAGGCTCTTTTTTCCACTGTCCCAATTCACGATGTATTTTTAGGAGCAAGGAAATATAGGGAAAACAGCTGAGACATTTTTCTCTGCAGGTAGTCTTTAATTTCTTTGTGAATGCACCCCAGAGCAAGGGATTGTTGATTTCTCCCCAGATTCCTGTGTATCACTTCATGTAGTTCTCAGCTGCAGATGTATCTTCGTCTGCTCAGGCTGTAAATCTCTCTTGCTATTCTGCTGGGACTTTCATTGGTGACATTCACTACATTTGTTAATGAATAAACATGGATAATGGATATTTATTGAATAGATTTTCATTGTGCATTGGTTATAACATGTCATTGTTTTCATTCACAAACTTCGTGCATGTTTTCCCAGAACATTAAGAATAATAGGAGTAACAATTAAGAAAAAAAGGACTGGATCAAAAATTGCAGCAAAGTTTAGAGTCAGATGGACAGGCAGACTACCTAGATAGATGTCACTTGGCACTAGATGACAGTAAGCTGCCTTATGCTGTTCACTGAATGATGGATGACAAACCTTATTGTTATACAGATGCTTAACCCGCTGGTGTGCATTATAATTTTGAAGATACCATCTGATTTGCAGAAATTAGTATGCTATGCAGCTATAGATATGTTGCAGGCGGTAGGAACTGGAATTGGGTTATTTTTTCCTGTTGTTTGTTGTCTGACAGCTTTGACTCCAAGACCCATTCATTATAGCAAACTGAATTTATAGAGGTCTGGACTTTGGCTTTTGCTTCGGTGAAAAAAAACCAGGTTCTCATTTATTGGATTTGCAATGGAGATATAATATGTCTAGCACCTACACAGAGATATTCTTGATAGAAAAATATTAGAAAATATAGAAGATCATGGTGAAGTTGACTGGCACTGAAAAATAATAAGGAGATGGTAAGAGAATATTTGCATACTGCTCACCTAAACATATCTTTACGTTTACTTCTGTCCCCATTCATCTTGGCATGGGTCTTAGAAGAACTGTGTACCAGGGATAAATTCCCAAACAATGTGGGAAAGAACATCTGCTGAGGGGTTTATGTAATTTTCCACTCAATTTGTTCTGTCAAGAAGATAAAGTATTTCACTCCTTTGAAGAGACCAATACTATGGGTTAAAAAACTGAAACTTAAAATGGCACAAATTCAGTATGAAGCAAACTTTCTTTGTTAGTTCCAGTTTCCTGTATTATTTCTCCCCTTTCTAAGTCATCAATTTGCTTTTTTTTAATCTTTTCCTTTTACCTTCATGTCTGTTTGCTGGAGTAAGACATGCAAAGATCCAGGAAACAAGAAGCGTGACGTCCCTAACCAACTAGACAGAACCATAATTCTTGAGCACTGGGTGCACTTCTATCAGAACACGCAATGGCTGAATGGCTGTTTATTACTTTACCGACTTTCATTGAACATATTTGTCCTGTATTGCAAATAAAACAATAAAATTGTACCTTTAGCAATAGAATCACAGTCTAGAAACATTCAAAATGAGTAAGTTTGTGCTTCCTATTTTCCACATTAGAGCAGACCAAGGAAAAACATTAAATGCATAAAACTGAAAGGCTTCTAAAGCATTATAGGCTTGCAATATAGTACCTTTAGGGCTCCCCAAACAACACAATATGAATTATAAACTGTACTGAAAGCCTTCTCCTGTAGTGCAGTGGGTGTTATCATTGGTCTCCTTATTCACATTTCCTGTGGAGGAAATAGCTGTTGTCAAATACTATAAATATTAAATAATATCAAATAGCACATACTTTATTGCCTTTAGTGTGTTGCTATGTATCTGAGTCATTATTTTTACTTTATTTATTTTGCTTATGCCATAAAAAAGCTAATATCAAAGTATTTTACCCTTTACTAACAGAAAGATATGACATTAAAAGTGCGTATAGTAGGTGTTTAAAATGATGGGCTTAACTGACGTGCAGCTTGTCAAATACCTTTTAGCATTCCATGAGAGCAGCATGCTTCACTACTGCAGGGCAGCAAATCTGAATAGTCTCACTGGTTCTAGGAAAGATGAACATGTATCTTGCTCTTCTCAGAAATATGTAAAACTTTCATTTCTCACAACATTTAAACAGAGCTAGAACTTTTTGCATTAGCTCCAGGAGGACACGAATACAAGGGCTAAATATCTTGGGAGAAACCAAGGGGTAGCTTTCCTAAGACCTATTTCTGCCCTTGTTTTCCAAGTTGGTTGAACCAGAAAGTATGAGCACTCACACAGGAGGACGTGTTGTCACACAGCTCCCACATGAGACCCATCTGGACAAATATTTGAATCAAAGTCCCTTAGAGACTTACAAAGCTCTCAGTCAACTGCCCTTGCACATTAGTACTTGAACCATCTTGGTTTTGGTAAGTTGATAGCAGAGTTCCTAGAGAAGCCAATATTGTCCTGAACATAAGTAGACGGATTTGAGTTGCCTGAAAAGCCAGACGTGAATTGTTTGGATTGAATCTCTGGATTCTTTGATGTCACCTGGTTGCTTGCTCCTCTTGGGCAGCTGTGAGTGAGGGAAGGTCCACAGGGTGAGAGCCCTCTGTACCAGGGGGTTCAGGAGTCCAGGAACACCCAAGCAGCAGCCCGTAAGTCCTTAGCAGCCAACTGGGAGAGAAGGGGACAGTGCTGGGAGCTACCAAGGGGAATTTAAATGGCTCCAGGGAACATAAGCAACCCAGAGTGCACCAAAGTGGAACAGGCAAACAGTGGCATGGCACAGCAGTGAGGGTGTGACACAATAGTTCCCACAGGAGTTCAGGCAGGCAGGGCAAGCAGGAAGGGCTCCTCTCTGACCATCTGGGAGCAGTCAATAGAGGCAGCAAACAGACTTAGTAGCTGGTAAGGAAGAGCAAGGAGATATCTTTTCAGCTCCAGTCTTATCAACATACCAGTTTAAGCTTCCTGAGTCATGGTGTTGACATGCCATACAGCTCAATCAGCTCGTACAACTGAAGAAGTCACTGAACCAGCTGTGTCAGAGGCCTCCAGACAGACAGACCTGCTGATGGCAGACACAGCTTTTCACGTCCCAGGTTGCCAGGAGCGACTGATGCCTCTTTGTGAGATTGGGGCTGACTAAAAGTTATTTTGCAGATGTGCTGTGGTTGAAGAACTGTGTCATCAGGTGCAGGAGCTACAGGAAGAAGTGAAGAGGCTTTGTATTCATTCAAATGATCAAGAGAGAGGCGAATTATATTCAGAGACACTACAGCCTCAAGACTCTCAGGAGTCTTGAACCTTCATTGTCGTTGAGAAGCAAGTGGACTCAGAACCCTATAGGGTAATTTGTCAACGTACTGTTACTCAAGGGCCTATTAAGGATGAAGGATGGAATTTTGGAGATTATTCTGGGAAGTATTGAAAAACACCTGAAAGTGAACACAGTCTTTGGTCATAGCCAGCATGGCTCCATGAGAAAAAAATCCTGCTTATCAAACCCCCAATTTCCTTAACCCACCTAGATGACCAAGGGAAGCCGGTTGATGTAATCAACTTCTGACCTGTTCTTTACTTATATATTTACTTGTTCTTGTACTTTTATGTCTATCTTCTAAGATGTTTCTAGGCAGCGCAGTTCTTTTGTACAAGTGGTAAACCTTAAATCATGGCAAGTAGTTGCCCTTGTTTGCCACTATGAAATGTGATGTTTAAAGAAATTATTGTATATCTTGTAGTGATGAGGAAACTGACAATGACCTAAATGAGGAGAAAACATTAAAAATTTTGAGATATTTATGTCCTGGGTAAACAAAAACTTTAAATTAATTTCAAAGTCACGTGGAATTAAGATTTTTGATGTAATAATAGTTAAAAGTACTATGTAAATTGAAATGTTTTAGCTCTGTTCAGTTCCCTCTTCACCCTGACCACAGGAGAGCCATTGCCAGCCCTGGATGTGAACTGGGCAAATTCTGGAGCAGGAACCAGCTAGTCAGGCATGCCTGCAGCATACTCTGTTTTGCTGGAGAGGCAGCCGGCTTGCAGTGATCTTTGCGAACTGCAGTGTGCTACTAGCCTTTGGTGCTGCTGTTGATTGCAGAGAAAGAGAGAAGAAAGATATAGAAAAGGGAAAAGGAGCTGCAGGATAAAAAGAGGGGTAATTTTCTCATTTGTAATTTTATCAGTGAAGCTGTCATTTGTTTTCCACTGGGGCCTCTGGGTTTTGCCCAGTAGAATAAGACTAAAGCCTGTGGTAAAATGAGGTAATCTCATTGGTTTGTTTTGTCTTTCAGGCAAGGCAGCAAGAAGTGGGTAAAGTCTATATTGCTGACAGTGACTGTGGGCAAACTCTGTTTGCTTGCATTTACCCCTGATTGTTTCACTGCCTAAAGCCGCCTCTGGTTTCTGTCACGGACAGTACCACAGACTGTATCTCTCTCAGGCACTCGATGACCTGGAACCAGTCTGGCTAGAAGATTAACTAAGCTCTGGTCTGGAGACAGTAACTGAGAACTGTGTCTTTCCAACACAAACGCAGGGAGGGTGAAACTCATCTGAAGGGGAAGCAAAGCTTTTTGAAAGTTTTTTTTAAACTGGGAACTCCCACAGAAACTAAGGGCAATTAGAAGTCTCCCCTACATCCCCACCTAGTACAAAGTATGCTTCTTCACCCTGTATTGTCTAATTGAAATTGCATCTCAGCTCAATGTGTCTATACATTCCTTTAACAGTAATATGGTTAAAAACAAAGGCAACAATGGGATGTTCACTGCATGCAGTAGTCTTAAACTGTGAAATAAAACAGACCAGTACAATGTTTATCTCATTCCACCATGCAGTACATATATTATGCACTCAAGTATTATGGTGAGCAAACCAGTATAAGAATGTAATGGAATAGAACTAATTACTGCTATTGACCCATATAGAGTTGAAAGCCTAAACTGCAACTCTAATTAGTCTCCAACTAAAAATGCCTCTATTTTATTCATCACGCTGACTTTTCCTGTGTGTATTCAGTATGATATCCATTTACTGACATAGTCTAGCTTTTACTTTTTACCAGTGACAGTCCTACAGAAGCAGAGAGCTCTCAGAAAGGTTATTTTTTTTTTTTACACATCAATCCACAGAATTAAATTCCTGTGGCAGGTTCACTCTTCAGGCGAAGTGTACAAATTACGCTCTGAGATACATACATCAGTGTAGCCCCATTGAAGGAACAGATTTACACTAGAAACCCAAAGTAGAATTCATAAAAGAGAAGAAAGCAAATACTGTAATTTAAGACTGCTTTTGCCCTTCAGAATATTTGTTGCCAGGGGTGGAGTGTGACCAAAAAAAAAAAGAAAAGCCTTGTATCTTTATTTTCATATTCTAGATTTAGTTTGCAGTGGTGACAAGTAGGAAAAAAAACAACTTTTTATTTTTTCATTTGCTATACAGCACAAATTTTATATTAAAACAATCAAACAGCAATAAAAGTAGAAGCTCTCACTGACAATGACAGCAAAAATACTTTGCACTTTGATACAGTTTTCTGTAGGTGCTTGTTTATATTTCCTTAAAATTTAAGTAGCAAAATATATTATTAAATTTATATTGTAATTATTATTATATTGCAATCACACATTCTCTTAAATTAAATATCACTATAAATAAATCTATTTCCTTGTGACCTTATATCATTTTTAAGAACATAAGAAAATCTATCCTATGGAATTTTCTCTATAATTTTTATGTAAAATTAGTCCATTTTCATGTCTGTGTCTCCATATGGGACACAATAATTTGTGTCACAAACACAATTCAACATAGACCAACTCAACGTAGCTATTAGTTTAAGTCAGAGGAGCTCACCCATAGGTCTCCTGTTAGATCTTCATGGCCTTGATGAAAAGTCCAATTATGTGAATGTGAAAAATAACAAGAAGTAGCAGTTCATCTACTTTCCCTTCAGTATATATAATGTTTAAATATTTAGATAATGATAGGTATAGACTCTTTGCATATCCTTTGTATGGAAAGTCCAGTACAAAAAAACTGATCCCTTAAAACAGTATAATTCCAATCTCTTCCCAGTATTAGAATCCATCCTGATGAGTCCCGCAACAAAGAAGAAATTTTGAAAAGATTTCATTGGCAAAAAAGTACAGAGAAAAGGACCAGGGAGGTGAACTGGAAAAAGGCATATTTCCAGAATCCTAATAAGATAATTATGATATATATTATTCTTCATTTGCCTAATATTGTCAGATAGGGTTTCATGAAATTAGCAGTTTGGGTTTTCGTCTACTTTCATTTTCTCCTAACATAGTTTTTATTTTCTCTTAGAATAGTTTTCATAGCAGGAAAGATTCACCTTAAACCCAAGAAAAAGTTAATCTTGCAAACTCAAATTTCTCTTCCAGCTGAGGAAAGTGCGTGGTCTTTATGGTCAAGGTAATGCCGGAAGCTGGCAGCAGCAAAAGAAATTCAGCATATATTTCCCAAGCCTCAAACCTTAACATGGGGACCATTCTCACTTTATTGCTATGTTTATGATAAACAGCTTTGAGAAGTTCTGTGCACCAGGAAAAAGGCACAGTGCAGCTGACTTTGAACTGCATAACTGCTTTAGACAGATATTTTATATATTTTTGAATCAGAATATATCACTAAGGGTTTAGCTTATATTTGCATGAAAAGGATATAACAGATACCATTTGCTGTGTCTGTGTGTAAGCAAGAACTCATTAAAACTAGAAAGCATGTGAGGGAATTAGGCACTGCAGTCTCACAGGATTTTAGCAGGAACAGAGTGACTAACTTCCTGAGATGTCATTATTGCCTAATAATGCATTAGGCATTGACTGTTATAAATTATGCTCACACACTTGAAATCTGAATGGTTTAAAATATTGTTTTTCTTCAGAGAGTGAGTGGGTTCTTCTATTTCTTTTTGACTAGATGAAAGCTTAGCTTTATACAAATCTGCAAACAAAATCACCAATCACAGCACTGTTCTTTGCTATGGTATGTGTGTGATGAACCCCTAATGAGAGAGAAATCCTTTTCATTCAGTTTACTCTCCCTTCCTTTGGCTTATTTACCATATCAAGTTAAATGTTAATTGCAGGCTACAGAGAGGTTGCTTATCCCTTTGTAATCAAATATCTCATTCATTAACTACCTATGCAACAAAATATCTGGTTTTGAAGGTTTAACTGAAACTTTTTTTCTCATGGCAATAAGAAGATACCACCAATCAGGTTTAAACATGGAGAAAAATAATGTTTTTATTTTTAAAAATATATTTAAATAATAATGCTAAGCCACAATTTAAAAAAATGCAGAGATATATTCAAGAACACTTTTAATTTTATTAGAAGAGTTTTGGGATTCAATAAATCCACAGAGATTAAAAATACCTTTTTTTCCTTCACTCATTATTACTTTCTCATTATACATTGACTTACTGTGTGACCTTAGGCAATTAATTTACTCTCTAGCCAAAATTTTCCAACCTGAATATGTAAAATTAAACATCTGAATCTATTTTTAGATGCTAAAATAAATGGCCTGATTTTCAGAGGTCATTTGTACCCCAAATATTCATTAAGTTGACAGGGGCTCTGCCTGCCCTTTGCCTCTGAATAACTCATTACTTCTTGCGTACATAAGTGTGGATTTAGATGCTTAGCTCCTGGTATCAAACATTATCCTCAGGCTTCTTACGCAATGGGGTATGGGGTAGGAAATGCCTGAGCTAGCAAGACCCAAGCAAAGTGAGTTTGAACAGCTCAGTATCGGTCAGGGTCACAGGTGATTCTGCTGTACTTGCATGTCTCAGCACACGACTCCCCAGAGATTTTGCTGGCAAAATAAGTTCAAATGTCACTCTTCTCACATAGTACGTATGTCTGAAGAGATTTAATTTTCCTGGATATAATACTGTGCACTTCACTTAGGTGCTTAATTTAGACGTTATGTACAAAATCCTTTTTGGTCTTTGAAAGGTGCTGAAGTTTGCCTACCATAGTGGAGAGAGAGAGAGAGAGAGAGAGAGTGATTCTGAAGATAAGCAGAGGGAAATCCACTCATATTTTTAGTGCCTATCTTTCCACTGAGAGTATAGAAAATTAATAGAAAATGTTAGGTGCTTCCATCCACTGAGGACCCAGAGCATTTTAGCCCTCTTCTGAGAAAGTTATCAGGTAAAGGTGACACCGTCTTATTCTTAATAGTCTAGTGGCTTGAGTGCTCACTGAGTAAATGAGACGTTTGCATTCCCAGCCCTGATCGTCTTACAGGGGGCTGAATCCACCTCTCCTATCACCCTCGAGAGTGACCTAACCACCGTGCCACGAATATTTGGAGTGAGACACTTAGTGTTCTTTCTCCTGAGGCTGACTTGCTGTGTAGCCAGAAATGCAAAATTCATTATTCTGAGAAAGCATCAGGGAAACAAGTGTTAGATTGTAGTCACAGGGATAGGTCTGAGAAGGGGAGGTCTTCAGCTTTCAGCTTTCTCTTATGGAACTCAAGTACATCTCACCTTGTGTAGCAAGGAGCAAAAAAAAGGGAGGGAGCCCTCTCTATTCCTATGCGTCTCCATTTGAGTATATGCTTTCTCATACACCACCTCCTGCACTCAGAGCTCTTGTTACTGACTTCACACACACTCAGATTCAGAAAACCACAGCTGTTCAGGATTCCTGGTGGTTTACACCTTGGCACAAGCGTGATCCCCGAAGGTGAGAAGGGTATAGATTTAGAGATTTCATCCTTTGTTTGTAATAATGAGAGGGACAAAAAAATCGTCACTTTTGGAAAGTAAGATATACAGTGTCAGGATTCAGGACTCTGTTAGTTCAGGAAGGGTAAAGTTTATTTGATGCATTGGGCAGGCAGGTTCTTCTTGAAGAAGAATTCATACATGTATTTGCCACATATTCAGTCAGATTTAAATCTGCCTGGATTTGTTTCCAAGTTATTTCTCAGACTTCTGTTGCAGAGTGCAACCTTCAGAGATTCCTTCATTGTAAGCAGGACAGGATGGCCCACTCTGACAGGTCCTGAATGACAAGACGTTAATCAGCGTTTTGAATTAATCAGTCAACCTGCCTATAAATGGGTCTAGATATCAAACTGCACTCAGTGAAAGATGCCTAGAGCCAGGTGTAAGTCCAATAACTTCTCCAGTGTTCAGTTTGAGGCTTAACTGTAGCACTTGCTTTTTGTCTTCCACTGTCCCTCTTTGACAGCTGTCTCTTAAAGCAACAGCTCATTATTAATGTTGTTTTTTAGTCTTGCTTTGGTTTTACACCAATATAGTCCAAAGAAGACTTGACTATTTGCAAATGGAGAAAAAGAGAGAAAGACATAACAAACAGCTCAACTCTAGAAAAATTTATTAGAAGGCTGCACTTTTGACATCTTCACTGAAAATAGTTCAGTCCGTGGTATTCTATGCTTTATTCAAACTTGATGCATGAAAGGAGCCCCGAAGAGATAATACAACATCTGAAACAACATCTCAGCCTTGGCCACATTGATCAACATAACTGGTCTACTCTGGCCTCCAGCCGGGACGTCTGGAGACACACCATCTATAACGCTGCTGATGCCTTTGAGAAAGCACGCAGGATCGCTCTCGAGGAGAAAAGGCAACGTAGAAAGAATCGTGCCTTGCAGAATATACCACCTAAGGAGTCTTTCTGCTGTGCCTTTTGCAACCGGACCTGCCTGTCTCCTATTGGCCTTTTTAGCCACCAGTGTGCTTGTGACAAACGTGGGTAGAGACCTTTCCCTAATCTTCATTCGCGAAGCCCAGCCATGATTCACTCTTGACATACTTTAAACTTCAAAATAGGAAAATTAATGTGCATTTTTTCTTGAACTATCTGTTACTATTCACTTGATCATACAAAAAATACAATTTTAAAGGGTTCTTTACCTATACTGTCAGACGTATGGGATAACACTTAACAGCTTAGTGGACTGTTGATACTTCTGTCCATAATCCTGCAAGTAGAGATTTTACATGCAATTTATTTGATTAAACAATTGAAACATTTACCTCAGTACACACCTGATGCATGGGTACAGTCAGGTATGTAGGTATTTGAACACTTCTAGTGAAGGAACAATTTTCTTGTACAAAATAGGGGTCATTAAAACAAAAAATGTCATCTTTAGTATTATGTAGCTTCACTCAGAAACCACAGGAACTTAATGTGCTGAAAATCTATACATAGCTGAAGACTACAAATTCCAAGGGCAAATGGGATTTTATGGCTTAATGGAGAACTTAAATAAATAAAATAATTAGAAAAATGTAGGGAAAAATATTGTGAGGTATCTGGTGGTGGTAAAAATCCTATGAAATTATGATTTATTTTTTAGGTAGCACAATTCATTGCAGTATGTCAGAGGGACAGGACTCAGCACTCCAGATGTGTCTCTACACTGCTGAGTAGAGGGGAAGGATCACATGACCTCATCTGCTAGCAATGCTCCCACTGTTGTGGTTTAGGAATTTAGTGCTCTCACTGAAATGCTCCGAACCATGTGCTGCTTGCTTATTTCCCTCTCCCTCTCTCCCTGTGACAGGCTGGAGAGGAGAATTGGAGGCAGAAAAGGTAAAGATCACAGTTTGAGATAAGAACAATTTACTGGACACAACAATGAAATAATGAACCAACAGTAACAATAACAATATTAATAAAAGCATGTACAAGAAAAGGGCAAACGATTCACACATCATGGCTCATTGCGGAAACCCCCAACAATACCCGACCACTCCCTCCACCACACTATGCAACCCAGAGAGATTTCTTCCCCCCCCACACCCCTCAGCAATGACATGAGGTAGTATAGAATAACCTCTGCGTCCTAGCCATGTCCTCTCCTCGCTACTGCAAAATTGAACTCTGTCCTGGCCAGAACCAGGACCCTCACTTATGCAGGCCAGGATGTTTTTTGTCTTCTATTCCCTGAGGGCACACTGCTGATTGGTGTTCAAGTTATTATCCAGTAGGATGCCCACGTCTTTTTTTCCAAAGCTGTTTTCCAGCCAGTGGCCGCCTACACACACACTCCGTGCTTACTGATACGTGGTGTAATTCCTCACCAGGGGCAGGACTTTTCATATCTTTTTGGTGAACTTAATGAGATTTTTCTTTTGCCCAGTTCTCCAACCTGTCCAGGTCTCTCTGAATAACAGCACACCCCTCTGGTGTAGCAACAACTCCTCCTAGTTTTGTACCATCTGGAATCTTGCTGGGAATGCACTCTGTCACATCATCCAGGTCACTCATGAAGATGCTGAACAATATCAGCTCAGTTGTGACCTGTCCCTAAATGGACTTTGTGCTGCTGATCACAATCCTCTGGGACCACTTATTCAACCAGTTTTCAATCCATGTTGCTGCCCATCTATCTAATCTACAATTTATCAAATTATCTATGCAGATGTTGTGGGAGAAAGTGTTAAACACCTTTCTAAAGCCAAGGGAAACAGCATTCACTACTGTCCTTTTATTAATCACCTCATTACATTAGATTATATGGTTGGCCAAACATGACTTTATTCATCCAACAACTCCCGATGACCTTCTTGTCATCCATGTGTTTGAAAACATTTTCCAGGGTTAGTTGCTCCAATACCTATACAGGAATTCAGATGAAGCTAACTGACCTGCAATTCCTTAGACTTCTTTCTTGCCTTTCCTGAAGACAGGAGTGACATTTGGTCTCCTAGTTTTCAGGAACTTTTCTGGATCATCAGTACCTGTCAAAGGTAAAACAACAGTGGCCTCACAACGGCATCAGCTAGCTCCCTCAGCATACCTAATTGCATGCCATCAAGCTCCATGGACTTACATATGTCTATCTTGCCTTAAGTTCCGTAACCTGATTCTTCTCATTTAGAGTAAGTCTTTCTTGCTCCAGATTCTATGAATATTGTATTATTCTTTGTTCTACTCTTATTTTCTGATGAACAGGCAACTTTCTTATGCATATACCATAATTTTATTGTGAAACACTTATATGTGAAAGCCGTTGAAGATAATGATACTGTTAGATTTGCATTTTACTTTAGTTGCACTGGAGCCCCTCTTGTATATAAAAAGCTTGCCATGTGACATTTTTGGTGTCCTCATGGGGAATGTCTCATGAGGAATATCAAGACACATATTGTGGATAAGTAAGAATTATGAGAAAGAAAATGAAGACAGGGAGAGAAACCCATCAGAGAAGACACTGTAAAGGATAAGTAGAAAGATGTACTTATTTTAATAAATCCCAGGAGAAAGACCATTCAAACCTAACTCTGACATCTGAAGGCAGCAAAAGAAAAAGTGGTAAAGTTTTTCTGTCAATTATTAAAAAGACAAAAGAAGAAGTAAATGGGTGTTCTTAACTATACACTGTCAGAAAAATTTTCCTAAAAGGCTCTCCTTTTTTCTACAAAGGAAGGCAGGGCTTGAAGTTCCAGATGATAGGTGATAAGGAATAATTAGTGATGGAGTCTCTGGACTGTTAAAAGGCCAGCAGCTAAATATGAGGAAAGTAAGCATTAAGAGATCCAAAATCTTCTGAAGAGTTACTAATGAGGTATTCACCACATTGCAGAGGATAATTTATGTCATTTGACATCCTCTATATAAATTGACTTTCCATAAATTGATTCGCTCCTTATGATTCATTCCCTGCTTCACCAGATTAGTGAAATACTAACCAGAGTGAAACAAAATAGCTCTCTAATCAATATGTATATTATAGGAAAAGTAACTATAAGGTAATGCCTCTTGCAAAATAACAATTTGAATATGCATTTCTTAGGAAGTTTCTGGTAAATTTTATTTTTTATCAAAATATTTTCCACAGCTTTTTAGAAATTTCCTTTGATCAAAGATTTACAGTTTATTGATGAAAACCATAACCTAAGGTAGAATAATAAAGAAGAAAGCTATATTTTTCAAACAAAAAGAAAAAATCCTACTAGAAGTAGTTTTTAAATACATTGGATGCCCTTATTATTCAATGACATAGAAGGGAAGCAAAATGTTACATTTTAAATAAATTTTAAAGTTATATTTTTAAACTCTGCAAAAATAATCACAGACCTTTATTCATTATTCTCTCATATTTGTATACATAGATGAATGTTCATATGTTTAAATATTATAATATTAAATCAGAATTCATATATATTTAGTGACCAGGAAAATGTTAGCTGTCTATTTTAGCCTTACAGTTGTTTCTTTGTGCTCTAGATAAAATCAGGGATGAATGAGGAAAAAAAGGACACAATATTTTACAAAAGTAATTACAACAAAAATAGAAAATTGTACTTATGATAGGAACCAGTCCTTAAGCAATGTTAATAAACTAATGACTTCTTCATATGCTGTGCCATTAGTTTATTTAATTTTAGCAGCTTTCTACTTAAGATTTTGTCACAATATTTTGAAGACTGAACTTCTTCCGGGTATCCAGGTGGCACAACAAAACATATGATTCATTAAACAGTATAGCATTGAACAAAAGGAAAAAAAAAGACAAGCATCATTCTTCTGTATCTGAATGACCCAACAAGGTCTAGATCTACTTTTTCCTCCTAAAAAATATAATCTATTAAAAGAACAGAATGAAGAAGTCATACATTAAATGAGAACAAATTTATTATAAAATGAAGTTAAAATTAAAATTATTTTACATTAGAAATATTTTATTTATTCTTTATGAAGAGTGATTTACAAAACTCATATCAGAGGTCAGCTGCCATGAAACATAGCAATAAATAACTTCTAAGGATTGAATTTAATCTAAATAGTTCTGTTTTCACATTTCAGTTGAGAGTTAAACAGAAACTTGAAGGGTACTTGTGTATTTTGTTCTCCTTACTATATGTTAACTGAGCAGAGATCCTCATTGCCAGGCCACTCTCGCATGTCATTCAAATATTGATCAAAGAGTCGGAACCCATCAGACTATTACCTCTAGTCAGAAAGTCTAGTAAGACTTGAAAAATATGGATCTGACTCTTTCTCCAGTGGTTGAACGGGACATAGAAATCAGGTCTTTAAAATTCTGGAATGAGTGTCATGATCACGGACCCTAAAGGCAGACAGCACCTCATCTTCCTTTGAAAAAGAGAAGAGTCAGTCCAATGTACTGAAATATGCAATGACAACACAGTGATGAGAGCAAATGGTTCTAGTGCAAATATACACTCCCACTTCACCACTAGTTATTCTTAAATATTTTTCCTTCACAGAATCACTGTAGTTTGGGTGAAATATTTAAGCTGTCAGCATGTGACAGAAATTAAGGATGACATTACACCATCTTACTGATGTGCTTAATTTCGCACTATCTGACTGAAATTTTAAGGGGTTTACCTAAGTGTACAAAATTCACTCAACCTTAGGTCTTCATAGTCAATAAAGATAGGTAAGTACCTCCAGCGGAAATTATTTATTTGTTTACCTTAGACAGCACTTTTAGAATGGGATATATCATCCTATCAAACAATTTACCTTATTGGAGTTTAGGCAATTTAAAGTAGACACTGAACATCTCTAAACTAGATTTTCTGATACTTTTGAAATAATTTTGAAGTATCTCCAGAAGAAAACCCATGTTATTCAGGAAGACCCTGATATGTACCACTTCAACTGAGAATTTAGAAACCTAAACAAAGGTTCTTAAATGCAGAGGTGGAGTTCTTTCAGCTCTGCATTTAATCTGTCCATTTTAATGGACATTTATTGGTAGGAGGAAAATGTTGATCATCTCAGCTCAAACAGTACTTGGGATATAAGCTCCCAGCTTCTTGAGTGAGCCCTCAATTCCTTACACTGTGATAAAGAAGTTGTGCCCTACTGCTGTTCTTGATCATGCCCATCTTAGCCAAGCTGGGTTGATTTCAGACACCCATCTATCTAAATATAAATCTCTTCACCAAGAAGGACATAGATGCCTGTCTTCTCAAAACAAACACATCTGAGCATGAATGGGCAAGTTTGTTTCCATGTAACTTGTAGGCAATCTTTTCACCAAGTTCCTCAAAGTAAATGCTTAAATCACTAAGTCCTTTTAGTATGTGTTTAAGTGATTTGTGTTTTATATTATACTTAGAGCACTGAGTCAATACCTTGTTCTAAAGTCACGCTGTGCAGTTTGAATTTCATCATGAGATATAGATCTGTAGTTCTCACATGACTCGTCTGCAACAAATAGGTAGGGGTTTAATTTTTTAAACTGTAAATGAGCACCCACTTTGGTTAAACAAAGGAACAAAAAATATGTAGAAATATGTCCTGTCAGACAACTAAAACAGTAGGTAGATTTTAAACATACTGACAAAAAAATATTGAAAAAATAAAATCTTCCTCGTTTATACTGCTTATCATCTGCCAATGACCATCTGTCAGTCACATATGTCATGACTAACATAGTTATATCTGCAGAAATTCAGAAATTTTCTTAATCAATCCAAGTGCAATAAAGTAAAAACAATATTCTAACTGAAATTTGTCTCTGGCAATTTCTTAGTGTAATACTCTTTCAAGAGCCTGATTATTTAATCGGTGTTGTTATGATAAATCATAATGGTTAAAACTACTGTGACAGCAGCATCTTCTTGTAATCTTATTCCATCACATTTCTTAAATTACACAAATCATACAAAGATTATGCACAAATCATAGTGTAGGGTTCTCCAAATCAAGGCACTGACTGGAGCATCAGATGTCATGAGAAAAGAAAGCATCTGACTAAAATAAACTAAATCTGTTGGAAAAAGTATGAATATCATCCTATCTGTGCACAGCTTCAAGAAACGATGATTTTAGTAAGAGATATGAACAGCTATACAAAGTCATAAAACTTTCTTCTACAAAGCAGGCAGAAATTATAGGACTTTATGATATGGTTTAGTGGACATGTGGTATTTGATTGAAGGTTGGACTTGATGATCTTAGATGTATTTTCCAAACTTAATGATTCTATCATTATTTTCATACAAATTGGGTAATGAGAGGCTGGAGAGCAGCACTGTGGAAAAGGGACCTTGGGGTCCTGGTCAACAGCAAGTTGAACATGAGTCAGCAGTGCCCTGACAGCCAGGAGGGCCAATCGTGTCCTGGGGGGCATCAGGTAAAGCATCACCAGCCGGTCAAGGGAGAGGGGATTGTCCCTCTCTGCTCTGCACTGGTGCAGCCTCACCTTGAATATTGCATGCAGTTTTGGGCAATGCAATAGAAGAAAGATATTCAGCTATTAGAGAGTGTCCAAAGGAGGGCAAGGAAAATGGTGAAGGGCTTTGAGGGAAGCCGTACAAAGAGTGGCTGAGGTCACTTGGTCTGTTCAGCCTGGAGGAGACTGATGGGAGATCTCATTGCAGTCTACAACTTCTTCATGAGGGGAAGAGTAGGGGCAGGCACTGATCTCTTCTCTGTGGTGACCACTGACAAGACTCAAGGGAATGGCCTGAAGTTGTGTCAGGAGAGGTTTTAAGTTGTATATTAGAAATTGATTCTTCACCTAGAGAGTAGTTGGGCACTGGAACAGGTTCCTCAGGGAAGTAGTCACAGCATGAAGCCTATCTGAGTTCAAGAAGGATTTGGACAGTACTCTCAGGCACATGATGTGACTCTTGGGGATGGTCAAAACCTCTTAGCAGGGCTGAGGGTTGGACTCAATGATCCTTGTGGGTCCCTTCCAATTTGGTATATTCTGTGTTTCTGTGATTCAGTGTTTCTATGACTTTTCTCCTTCTTAAAGGCAGATTAAAGTTTATTTTTTCCTGATTAAGTGGAAAATAAAAAAATCCACCAAGAGTTCTCTCGGTTTTTTTCCTGGAAGAAAAGATAAACTTATAAATTGAGGAAATAAAAGAAGAAAAAATGCAGATACTGAAATTATTATCTTAGAAAAATTCCTTTTTTCCTCTTTCTAAAGTTTGACTTTTCAAGATTTCTATATTTTGAACCACAATAATTAGTGTCTAAATATACAACTGCTAGCAATAATGGAACATATTTTCACCTGAAGACACAAGGGAAATACAAAGCAAAGGCTCCTAACAAATTGTGGTATACGAAAGCCAAATTAGAAATAGCAAGATTGAGAGATCAACAATTATAACACTATGTCATAGAATCATAGAATGATTTGGTTTGGAAAGGAACTTAAAGATCATTTAGCTGCAATCCTCCTGCCTTGGACCGGGACACTGTCCAGTAGACCACATTATTCAAAGTCCCATGCAACCTGGCCTTAAACACTTCCAGGGACCGGACTTTCATGACTTCTCTGGACAACCTGTTCCAGTGTGTCACCACCTTCACAATAAAGAACTTCTTCCTAATATCTAATCTAAGTATTGGAAGGCTGCTATAAGGTCTTATTGAAGCCTCCTCTTGTCCAGGCTGAATAACCCCAACTCAGACTGTCTTCACGGGAGGGGTGCTCCAGCCCTCCGATCATCCTTCAACGTGGGCTCCCTCCAACAGGTCCATTTCCTTAATTCATATCCTAATGCATTCACCACGGAAAGATGTTGATTAAAACAAATATTAATCATTTTTTGGTCAGAGATTAAAAATTGGATCGTTGTCTTACAATTCAGATTAATAGATCACACCTGGTGCTGTCTAAAGCAGTAACAAGCGTATTAAGAGAACACAGTATTCAACAGATTCATACTGGGATAGCTGTGTGATCTATGAAGATAGAATGTAGAAATATAAGTCATATACTTTATATATATATATGTATATATAAATATATATTTATATATATAAATATACATAATAGGTGAAACATCTTTTAAAATCTTACAGGGTTAGTAGTTCCGCAAAGTGTGCATAATAGTATCCTATAATTATTGTTTTGCTTACAATGCTCAGTTGGGTTCAAATCTCACTTTTGAAAGTTTTTTGCATCCTGATGTTGAAGACTTTAGAATTTTTCCCATTACAATACATTCTTCAGTCTCCAAGATTAGGAGCCTAGGGTACCTTCAAATACTACACTGGGTCATTCTTGAATTACTTAAAGCTGAATAATGTGTCACACTTGTGGACTTACACTCTTCCAGACATTAAAGATGTTTCTTTACCTTGCCATAGAGCAATTAGAATGACAACTTTTGCTTTTGAAAAAACTTTTTAAAGATGTAATTTGTGACCATCAGGGCACTGTAGAAAAACCTACAATGGGAAAATTGAAAAGACAGTCTTACGAAGGTAATCAACTTGCCTTTGGTGGGTTTTTCATATTATTTTATTTAGGAAGGTTTTAGTATGTTTTTCCATTTTTGTAGACTGGCTCATCCAAATGTTTTTGTAACTTTATGAACATGTCAAAGGTCCTCTCTGGGAATTCTGTGGGAAATATGTAGAATGACCTGCCCATAAGGAACAAGGAAACTATCACAGCATGAGGGAGTGTGGAAGCTAAAATGAAATATATTCAACTCTGTCTGTGAAGCTTTAAAAGCAGTGCAATAGGAATTCTGTGCTCACAGACTTGTTGCACTTCTATGTTTAGATTCTAGTTCCAAAACTTCATTTCAGCATTACTAGGTAATCAACAGTTTAAAAATGGGTTAAGATATTGAAAAAAAAAAAAAAGACTGTTTTCCTTTACACATTTTTCACTACAAACTTGCATTAAACAATTATCTCTCTTCAGGCTTCTGTTGGCTTGTACCCTTCAACAAATGAAAGGGAAAATTTACTATCTGCCAGACACATGGAATTTCCAATGACATTATGTGATGAGCTGACAAAGCTGTCACCAGTCATTGACCTTAACTATGAAGGAAATAAAGATGTGAAAATCCTGAGAAAGTCACTATTTGCATCAGTTCTAGCTGTACCAACAAAATGAATCAGTTTCTGACATGTTATAGCACCTGAACTGCTAAATGCCAACAACAACATAAACCACTTAAATTTAGGTTCTGCTTTCTGGGGTTGGTGCAAGAGTTGCTCTGTGTATGAGAAGAGCATCACAAGATAGTGAGTACTTAAAAAAACAAACCAAACCAAAACAAAAAAACGCCCCACACCTCAATTTAATTCAAACTAAAGATGTAGTTGAGTATATTTCTAATGGTCTACCAGATCACCAGAAGTAATTTCTGAGCAGCAATTCGTTAAGTCAGGAGGGGGGATTGACAGATTCACAACAACTCTAAATGCATTTGATGGGAAAAGTAGGTCCTTAACCCTCATAATATCTAACCTTGGACAAAAATGTCATTTATGTAACTAAAAATGTACCTTAAATAATTATTTTTCCTCCTACGTAAATGGCGGTATAGTAATCTCTGTGGCAATTGCACAGTTATAGAAGGTTAAAAGCCTCATGTGACTAATACAGTTTTTCAGATAAGCATTAACTCTTGTCCAGTAAACTTCACAGATCCCAGTCTACGAGCTGGAATGCATGCCAAAAGAGCTAATGCTGCAGTGTCTCGTAAAAAGGGGAATGCTTTTAAGGAATGAAGAAGGGTTTATCAGGGACTGTAGGAGCCACTCAACGACGCAAACTGAACAGCTTTTTCATGAAGCATGGTAGAGACACGTATGGGCTACATCAGGTAGTGCCAGCTGCCACTGCACTAGAAATTTCATGGTCTCCTGTTCCTTTGAAGTAACCAATCTCCTCAGGTTCTCCATTTCCTTTCTGTGAGTTCCTTTATTTCCTTTACTGTTAACAGCCATATACAAGAACTTTAACTCCACTGTTTAGTTTAGCTAAAATTTTTGGTTATTTATGCATTTAAAGAGAGCATGTACTACATTCTTTGCTCAGATATTAACTTAACTAAACCTCTTGTTTTGCATGGACAAAAAGAAAGGTATAGATTGAATTACCAATACCAGCTCATTTCCTGCTTTTAAAACACTATCACACTTGTCATTCTGTACACAAAATGCTTATATTTCCTCACTAGCAGGCACTGCTCGAAAGATTCTCATCTATTTCAGTCCTCACTTATGCAGTCTGAAATGAAAACAGGAAAAGATACAAGAGGCAAATTCATTTGTTTAAATTCATTTTTCCAACAGACCGTGAATTGCTGACATATTAGATACTCAGTATTGTGAAAATAATTCCAGTCACATGCTGTATGTCTCTTCAATTATTCCATATAGAAAAATGAACTAATATAAGTTCTTATTTCTTAAAAAGTGTTATGTGGAAATGAAAAAAGTGAAGAGAATTTACTGACATGATGTCAATTCAGAAAAACTACAGTACCCTTTTTGAAAGGACATTGAGCTCACCTATAACCTGTAACACACAACCCATCCACCATAACCCAGTAAGTCTGAATTTAACAGGTAATTCTTTTGCTATCACTTCAAGAAAAGTCCATAGATAAAATTTATCTCCCCTAATTTCAAATGTGTACATATCTACATCTGAACTAATCTCCCCAGGATCCCTTTATTGGCAATGGATTCAGCAAAAAAAGACATGCTGCGGCACTATTCATCTGGCCTGAATCATGCCTCAGATGAATCATGCCTAAGAAACTCCAAATTTCAGTTCACTGATTAAAGAGATAGCAAAGGGTGCCTGGCACAATAGTAGGTTATATTAATCCTAGCCTTTATACACACACAGGGGAAACCCAACACGAATAAGATCTGAAAAAGGAACGCATACTTTGGGATGCATCTACTGTGGGTGTTTGGTGAGAAGATCTGCACTAGGGATGAATGTCAAGTAGGTTTAGGGTTTATTGTGTGATGATTTAGCTTCTTGAAAGCAGATTTCCAGAGCTGGAGAGGACAAGTCCTGAGCAAGTTGTTTGATACAGCTTTGAGCAACGGGGTAGAGTAGACGAGGAGCAGGGAGCACTTCCAATGAAAACGATTCAATGACTCTGTGAATGTCCCAGATCTGGATCCAAAATGAATGTCCAAAAATGATCTGTCACTTCTGGAAACCTTTCTCTCCAATTCTTGCTTGTTGTGTTAAGTGGTGTTCTGTGTCTTGATCTCTTTAGAAGCAGGTCTTGAATAATAAAAAAAAAAATAAAAAAAACTTCTTGCCTAATATCATCATGAAAATATGAAAGTCCTGCTAAATATATTTGAGATTTGAGGTTCCATGTGAAGATGAACCTTCGATGATACTTCTGCTGTCTACACAACCTTGTAAAATAATAATCTTGGCTAGCTATCTGATTAGTATTTTAATTTAAGTGCAGACCACTTCCTTTCAAGAGAAGAAAACTTCAGCAGGCAGAAACTGTGCAGAAAAAAAAAAAAAGAGGAAGAAGAAAACAGAATGACTGTTTCTTTCCTTATGGGGAAACTTTTAATAACTCACATAGACTCAAGCTCCTTATGAAATATGGACTTTTCACACCCAGGATAAAAACCATAATACTTACTCCTTACTAGTGAGGTATATTAATGGTAGATTCAGCTTGACATGATGGTCATTAAGGCCCTCAGGAGCTGTACTATAAACGTCAGGAACTGTTATCAGAGAGTTAAAGGCTTGTTTCATGAGGGCTATGGTAAGTGTATCTTGTTTTCTGTCGTGTTGTAGAGATCCAAACATAGGTTCACATGTTCATATATAGTGAAGAACTGAAATATACCTACTAATATATGCATTAAGAGTATTAATGATTCATCACCATCAAATAATATTTGAGTACTTGCCCTGTTAATTTTGCTGTCTAAAAAAACCATAGAAAATAGAATAAAAAAAATTAATTGGAAAGGCAACAATAAAGTACCAGCAAAAAAATAATGTGCTTAAAGGATCATTTGCACTAGTGATGGTGTTCCCAGATGCTTTCAGAAAAAAACATGCCCTTGGCTATTATATTTGCAATTCAACTGAGCTGCTACAAGGAAATGTAGTATGTCCCCACTTTTACTGAACTCTAGTAGTGTAGCCAATTGTGGGTCACTGCACTCACACAGCTAATTCATTATAAAACTGGGCTAAAATTTATATTATGCAAATAAGCTCACTAGCCCACGTTAAATTACAGCTATGCTGTGATGCACATTAAACCACTCTATAGGGATTTGCTGTGGACTTTTTATTTATTTTCAGTTCTTATGGTAAGCCAAAACTAAGCAGAGATGATTCACCATGTAAACACTTCAATGAAATTGAACTACTCATTTTCAAGAATCAAAAACTGCTTCTCAGTACTAGAGGACAGAGATTAGCTTTATTCTAGAGAGCTAAAATGAAGTCATACTACATAGAGCCCTCAGACTACCTGCATTCAAATTTCTCATCACAGTTCTTTAAAATGTCTTGTTAGCAAATTGTGCAATTCTATTGAACATCCAAGTATCTTATCTTGCAATGCATATATATTGACTTTTGCTTAAAAGTGAAAATATAAGCAAATGAGTCTATTGCAGTGAAACGTGTTTAAACTAATGAGTTGATGTGCCCATTCTCTGAATTAAACCTGATTCTGTTCTGAGATAAACTTCTTTCAAATCAGAGACAAGTCAGAACTCTTTTTTTAAGGTTCAGAATCTGTCTCTGAAACAGGTTTCTGTTTGTTTGTTGGTCTAAAAGTCCTAGCAATTGATAAAAAATCATGCACAACTTTTGCAATATGACAAATCTCACACTGAAATTAAATAATGTTTCTGTTTACAGAAGAAAGGTGGAACAAAAAAGAAAGTCAGACAAAAACCAGTGTTTTTCTTTCCTGAAAATGAAAGTAAGGAAGTATATGAGGTCCAGAGCTCTTTTCACTTTCAACAGATTCTGAAAAAATTTAAATAAAAGGCAGAGTAAGCTTTTCCTCTCCGATCTTTTTTTCTTACTTTTAGGTTTTAGAACTGTAATCAATGCCATACATTGCCTTTTTCTGCTCTTTATTTCCCATTACTTTGTTAAAATGCATCATAATGATGTTAATCCTGTTATTTTCAGCCTCAAGAAAATATACTTTCTGTGTGTTCACTGAGGAATATCTTACCTTAATATTAGGATTGAGCCACTTGAGAAGAAGGCTGTTTACAGACTTTTCTCACATATTTGAGAACATTATGGTTGCTATGTGACTTTGTTTTCTTACAGAGTTGTAAAATCTATTGAACTACATTCTCTACTTAGGCATGCTTATATAGAGAGGAAGGAAAATCAATATATATCACTGAAATAAAAATTAAGTGAAGACAAAATTCAGTCTCATAGAAACTCATAGAAACAGTTAAGACTCAGTAGAACAGTAAAAATAGTTAGACAATTTTTTCTTATAGTGCAGGGTCCTGTAATCTTGATCCTTAGACAGATGGCAGTAAAATTTCAGTTGTACAATAAAAGAAATCAATCCTTCCAGAGTATTTATCATGTTCAAATGTTTAAAGGTGTTACATGATTCTGCTATAAAACCACTGAATAATTACGGGCAAAAATGAATCAGTGTTTGAAAAGCAAATGCAATAAAAGGCAATAAGAAACAGGCATCACATTTTTGGTGAAGTCCCTGTCCGAGCAAACTGCTACTCAGGATGAACTAGGGAAATAAAATCCAACTGAAAATATAGAATTTATCACCTTGAAAGTGAGGTAGGAATTATTTTATCTAGTTCTGCCATCTAAACATTAATCAAAGTCTAACCTAGATGTCTGCCATCTAGGCTCCATAAACAGTGAGTGTAAATGGACAGACTCTCCAGTGGTGGCACTTTATTTGATACAAATGTGGACCTTGGAGACTTACTACTTGATACTCACTCATAGTATCCCTCCATTGACTTTCATGAGACAACTGGCTGAGAAATCTAAGTTCTATATAATTAAAATTGTCTGACAAGTCCAACACTAAGCCAAAACAAAGAAAATTTTACTTTGTTACTAAAAACTAGAAACTATCTGCAAATTTTAAGTAAACATTCATTAAAATCAGTCCATTTAATTTCTATTTTGATCAGCAGACAGCTACAAACTTAACAAAATGTCCTTGCCTGTCAGAGCTGCAGAATTCCTTCATTATCATAAAAGCACAACTGAACTTTTTATTTCTGTATTTTTTGGTGGTGTTTTTTTAACAATTAGAGAAAAATTAATGTGTTGGGTCTTAAAGCTACTTATCATTCACAAATTTCATTTTTTTTTCCTTATTTTCCCTATACATCCCTCCAAGTGAAAAAAATAAAACTCTTGGACAATTAAATTGCAGCTGTGGCACTCCTAGTTGTTGAGTCATGGTTCCAGCAGCTGCAACTGGAAACTCTTGGTGCTCCAAGGGATCTGAAGGATGGTGAAGGGCAATGGCATGACACTGTTGGGCCCTTGGGGAATTCAGGGGGCTGCAGAGGTGGCCCCTGTCCAGCCAGAGAGCTGGTCCAAGTAGCCATGGTTATTAGAATTGCCATGCACACCCCAAAGTTGCTGTTGCTCGATCCGCTGCATATTTTTAACATCTCCTAATGATAAGTGAACTGTGCATAATGTGGGCCTGGTAACTAAAATCAGCATCCTCTCAGCTCTGTTTTTGTCCAATTACATAGGTCAGAGTCTCCCTGGAAGTCAGTCATCTTTATGAAGCCAGTGGTTAAGGGGCTAGCAGCCCATCACATGCTAACCACATAACTTCCCAGTCACAGCTGAAAATATCTCTTTTCCTGTCACTTAGTCCCTGCAGCACACAAATTTTTCTTTACCCCTTTCCTCTTTTTTTGGAGAGCAGTGTATAGCTCTGACCCACTGCCTCTACGTGCAGCCTGACAGAGAACACTCAGTGGTGTCTGGAGTTAGTATTTGATACAAAGAGCAGATGTCTTAGACTAACAAACACACATCACACACTGTAGCTCCATCAGTTAAATGAGGCCTTTATTTTTCCATGACAAAAGGAGTCCTGGACCCTGCAGCTGTTGTATAAGATATGGTAAAATGTTAAAACTTATTGAAATACAAAAGCTAAGGATGTGAAGTAGATTCAGCTTCTTAAAAACTTATTTCTGATATTCTGTATGCTTCAGTGGCCTGCCTCCTGCCTTTAGATTTGAAATTAAACAAAACAGAAAGCAAAATGAGAAGGAAACACTGTTCCTCCTCCTCCCTCTGTACTCAGAAATATTCCTCCAGCTAAACACAAAGCAAAACAGTGGGGGTGTGTGCACTCTTGCATCTCTGTCATTAAGATGAGTTTTCCTATGCCTTTTCTGAATCTACCTGTGACAACTGTGGTGCAGATAACCGTACTATAGCAGGTTTCTGGATGTACAGCTTCTACTGTGGACTGCTTATGAATATCCCAGATGCCAACTGCTTCAAAGAAATATTCTTGGTATCACCATGCTCTTATCCAACATGTGTTTCCAAAAAAAGCTACCCTCATCAAAAAGCAGACAAATGTCTAATCCTTTTCTCTTCCTGTTTCCTATTGTTTCCAGTGCTACAGAAAGGTTCTCTGAAAAGTCTGCTGTTTTTCAGATATTTGTGTTTTATATGTGCAAGACTCACAAGGAAACTGCTATTAACTTCACATTTGAAACTTCACTAGGAGAAGCCATCAGACAATTGTGCTGGCATGTTTAATTTTAAAATGTCCAAAAGTCTTACAAACTGGAATTAAAGGTACAAGAGCTCCATATTAAGCATTTTTATTTATTTATTTTGTACTATTGACAGATTAAAATGTTTAGGGAAGAAATGTAGTCCCAGTGAACTCTTCAGGTGTAAGTGGAGCAAGATATAGTTACATTTTTTTGGAAAGCAGATTATGGTCTCCATTTGCTTCTTGGAGAGCACGGAGTTTTTTCCACAGAAATAATAACCCCTCCTTTTTATGGCAAATTGGGCATAGAAATACAAAATGTGCCTTTATTTGCTGAAGCAGTACAATGTGCTCTGAGGCTGCAGTTGCAAGGCAGTGACTGGCCAGCTGTCCAGAGCCTTTCTGAAAGGATGTCCCACAGCTTTACATAGGGGAGTGCAGTTCTGGAGTCAAACAGTGACTGGATTGACGTGATAACATAGGAAGCCAAAAAATGGATGGATTGGGCCAAAAAAAATCTCTATTACTACAATTGTAAATCCCTTTTCATCCACACACCTTTAAAGGAGAGAAGCCTGTGGAATGGGAGAACATGATTAACCCATGCAACTTCTAGTCGGAAGTAAACAGACAAAAAAAGAGCCACTGAGGTTTTTCCTGTCTATACAGAAAAGTAAGCAATGTGAGACAAATTTGGCTTTCTTGGTTTTACAAATGTCATCTGGGAACACATTCATATTCAAGTCCAGGCAAATGATGGATGACATCAAGTCCTGTTAATCAAGATTGTATCAGTATTCATATGTGTCAGAAAACTATGGTATTTATGTTGCAAACAGGCAACAGTCACAGCAAAGTAGCTACATTATGAAATACAGATATATTATTTTCACCACTGGAGGGCTCCCATATTTTTCCATTAATTCCATAAGAATATATTAAGATTTGAGGAAAAAAAAACAGAATATATGACTTAAGCAAAGTGTATTTTCTTCTTCTAAATGTGAGTAAAGGCTCACAGTGAGGATTTTTTACACCTTCATTACACCTTTCTTTCAAAAGTAAAATAAATACAATTTTATTAACAGCAATAATATGCTGAGATAACATATGTCATAAAGTAATTGCAGGATGTTGTACAACGAAAAGTGGGATTATTTGTCATGGCTATGTAGGGAGAAACGAGGAAAAATGAGTGATTTTTTCCAAAGTTGCTTACCAGGCCAGCAGATCTCAGCTCATGTCTCCTTCAGGTTTTTCCTTTTATGTTAGAATCATTAGAATGCCACAAAACAAACACTCAAGTGCAATGCCTTTTAGTCTGCATTACCTGCACAGCCCTCATTACTGTAACGGCTCCAGTGTATTTATCCTCAGGAAGCATTGCAGCACAAGGAGTTTTCATCAATGCTAAGGTATCTCAATTGTCTTCCAAGCTCTAAGCTGTCACTCCTATCACTGGACCCTCTTTCCTTTTCCTAGTATGTTGTTTTAAATGAATTGTACCTGACCTATTGGTAGTAGGTTTTATTATTATTTATAACAACTAAAGAGATGTAGGTAAGGTTATCACATAATCAAAAAACATTTAAATAAAAAATGGTTGGATTTTTATTTGCTGAACGTGATTGTGAGATGAGCCTTCACTTTTGATGATTCATTTGGCTATCTGTTTAAATACCACGGTATATATAATTGTTATTCAAAACTGCCTATATATGTATTAGGTTTTAATACTTATTTAAATACACCTTTCAGGCATTTGCCTGAAATCAAAATCATCAAGCTGTTTAGTTTGTCCAATACATGCCTTTAAGTATTGCATGTGTAAGTGGATCAGATGAGTATCTTTTAGAGCTCTGCCTCTTTGGATGTTTTAGCTACTCTCTTGGCATTTAAATATAAACTAAAGAAATATCCATCCACTTGGAAGCCTGACACTCACAAGTATTTTAAGTGCTTTGATAACCAGAGAACAGTTTTAATACATGACAGACCAGGATATTCTGTAAAATGAGGTCTGCCAACATTGCTGTACCAGGAATGTGCCAAGAAGAAATAAGCTGTCGCTAAAAATATAGCTCCTAACACCTTTGAAAATTTTTGAAGCAGATGAGAGTATTAGAGGAATGGTGGGAGGCAGATGTCTTCTAAATAAATTATGGAAATTAAACAGTCCCACAAGAATGCTTCTCTAAGAGTAAGGAATGTAGCATACATAAGATTGCGACCTGAAGATGCTAATTAAAAACAATGAGGCTACTCAGTTGGACAGTGACACAGTACACAAGTTCATTTCTGAATGTAAGAATTTAACTGTATGTAACAATCATATTTTTGTGACAGAGGTTTGCTGGTATCTTGTTATTGCAAGAAGATATGGGAGAACAAAGACACACAGTAGGGGTTTGTTTCTTTATTGGAAGAGTGAACAACTCAGGAATAGCAAAGCTATTTTAGAGAAATCTCAGCATACTAACAAAAACATCTTTTTCAATCCTGTACTTCTGAAGGGCAGTCTTGTTTAATTTGAAAGGAAAATCTCAATATAATCTATTCCTCTGCAATTACTAAAAAACCCTTGCGTTGAAATGTTATCCAGCAGCACAAGATAGGACAAAATGTGTTTTCCTTTTTCTGGAATAAGGTGTCCTTATGACAGTGCTTATATTTTACCCTTTTTTTTTGGCTGCCCAAAATCTCTCAAATGTTTAATAATTAGCATCTGGTTGGAAGTCAGCTGTTTTAGTGACCGCCTCTCCTGCTTCTCTTTGCCAAGAGGAATCCTAATATCTCAGGAAGGAGCCAGAAAGAAATATATTGCCAAAATATTCTCAGCATCATATCCCTGTCATCTGAACCCAACCTTACAAAAAACTCCCTAGAATTTCATGCTATAGTCATAGTCCTCCTCAAGTATACTTAAAATTAGTTTCTCTGACCAAGATTTTCACAATTAATTCACAGTTAACATTTTTTTTTTCTGCCATCTACTATCACCAGCCTCCTTGTCACTGTTCTTTTTAGTATCAGGGGTGGACATAAAATCTCTTCAGACTCAGAACACTGCCTCCATAACAAATGTCAAGTAAACTATTAAAAGTCTTGTAGGAAGTTAGTAGTAAAGCACACTACATCACCCACATTTAGAAAAACGTATATAGCCCATTGTATCTTCAGATAATTAAAATATATCCAGGGCAAAGTTATAATTACCATTATGTATCAATGGATTTTTAAGTCATTTATGTTAAGACATTATTTTATCTACAGATAGTTTTAAGTTACATTTTTGATGAGTCATCACCTCAGATATGTCTTAACTCTGTTTAGGAGAACTGCTTGATATTTTCCATTTCTCTTCACTAAGCTCTTGACATTTCTTATGAACTTGCTAGTATCACATTTTGTCTGTCTTATTGCATCTTCCGTTCCCTAACCTTTTTTCTTCAGGAGCGTGGGTTTTTTCCAAGTACATTAGCACAGTCAGTTTTAATATACTCTTTTTCCATGGCCATCAGAAAGAGAAAAAGACATTGATATTGAGAGAAACAAAACAACTCAAACACAATACATCAGATTACTCTAAATTAGTTGTGAAAAAAGCAAGTTAGATATGTTGATACCCTATTTGGAATTACTACCCAAGGAAATCTAGATAAATATTTGCTTTTGTTGTTAGAGAGAGCCCAAGCATATAAGGATTGATAAGTGTGTCCTACTTGAGTGTTAGAGTAGATTAACATTCTGTCCTAATTTACTAATTGCTTTCTTCAGAATGTCAGTAGGATGATTTGCTGTGTTTCATTGTTGCTATTGGAAAAGTCAATAATACTGCAAGTACTAAATCATAATACCAATATTGTAATGGATATTTTAAAACTTCGGGTTAAAGGAAGACTGTGAATTATGGAAATACAGACTCAGGTTTGATTCTTACTTTACAGAGGCAAGGCAGCATGACATTTCAAGGGAAGTTTTTAACAAATTGATTTGTCCATTTCTTTAAAGGAGAAGGAGGACTTGGAATATTGTACTTCTTTGTTCTAGCATTTTTATAATGCTGACAAAGACATAGGATGTATCAATGAAAAAAAATTCAATTTTAGGACATCTTATGAGTTCAAACAGTCAGTTCAGAAGGTAATAAAATTTAATTTCTTTGTCTGACAGATAATTCAACATAATTTCTGAACATACTTCAAGTATACCTAAAATCAACATTAAAATTTATTCTTATTAGCATCTTGCCATTACACGGAAATAGAGCACAGAATAGAACACTGACAGCTAGTTATTGAGAGATAATAGGGACAAAACCTCCAAGTATTTAGGTTTGCCAAAATACTTGGTTTATCTGATTTGTCCAGTTTTTCTTCTAGGCAAATGAAATTTCCAATAGGTATAACAAGATTTATGGAGATAAACACTTTTCATCAGACAAGACTATGTCTTTAAAACTACATTATGTACATTATGAGAGAATGGAGAAACAATTACAGTAACAGCAACAAAAAACCAACTATGAGATGGGTGTTGTGAACTCTTAGTGTTCAGTTGAATGCACTCATTGAGCCTGCAAGAAAATGTAAGCCTGAAGAGAGCATTAAAAATTGTGCCCTCTAAATTTCCATGAGGATGTGAGTGGAGATTATTGTTAAACCAAAAGGTCAGATATAGAGTAAAATTATAGATGGTTTTATAAAAATGTTTGATTCATACAGTGGATGAAGTTGATTGTGAAAATATTTTAAAAAAATATATTTTTCTCATAAGAAAACCCATAGCTGTATTAAGAATGCTTAGTTTTAACAATCTTACAAATTAAAAAAAAATAGTAAAGAAGCCCCTCAGATCTGAAATAAAAAAGGATTTCAGACTTCAATGATTTTGTATCGGTATTTAAAAAAAACGAAAGCAAAACCAAAACCAAACCAAAAGACAACAATAAAAAACAAAACAAACAAACACAAAAACAAAACACAAAAAATCCAACTTTATCATTTGGATACAAAATGGGTTCTCATTTTGAAATTCCCTGTTTAACTCAGAATAAAAACTTGAAAAAATATTATATAACGCTTGAAATCAAATGTTTCAATGTTAAGAAGTAAAAAAAAAAGTATGTTTATCTCACTATTTTTTCTCTATGTCATCTTTTTATATATATAGATATATATATATTCCCAGATTCTTACTCTGTATTCCAAAATGATACAGAAAAAACTCACCTTCAAAATCTGTCACAGGACAGAAAATTTATACAGCTCTGGTTTTGCATGCCATCTGTTTCCTTTTTCTGTTTCAGTACAGGGCAACCTATTTTTGATGATGCACAGTTGTACTTCAGTCTATAGATGAGTTTGATGAACTAGTACTAGTTTAGGCCACTTGAGGAATTTTAACTTCTAAAACACAGAGAAGTCAGTAGAACATGTTGTAACAAAAAAGGAAAAGAGATTCTTTTGGCTACTGTGTAGGTAGGTTGACAACTCCCACCAGTGAACTCCCACCTTATATTTCTTCTCCTATTTTCACATATTTTTCATTTACCTCATTATGTTTCTCAATTCCAAAAATCAGTGTGAATCTGATTTGCATGAAATCTTTGGATAGAACTTGTCAGCATAAACTTGGTTATAGGTTTTGAACTAACAGCCTGTATGGAAAGAGAAATACCCTGTGCAGGAAGAAAACTATCCTCATATTTATCCCCATTTGCAGTTTAAAACCAAAACAAAAAGACCTCAAATCTACTAAAAAAGATCAGTTAGGTAGATGCAAGTTTTTGAGAAGATAAAAATATGAAGTTTGAGTATTTTGGTTTTAATTTTTTCCCCCACAAACTATTCATCATGCAATATAAAATCATTCACCTCTGAGAGGACTAAACTGTACCCGTAAGACCCAATTTAAACAAGAGTGGGCTTTGAATCATATCAAGGTATTCAGAGACTATCTTGTGAATAGCTTAGCTGCTGTTTCCCTGATGGAGGAACTGAACCCAGCTTTATGCACACTCCTTTCTGTAAGAATTAAATATTTCTTTCAACTTGGCCCTGAATGAAGGTTACAGCTTTTAGTACATTAGATGTGTAAGAAATGGAAAAAAAAAATTACCACCTGTAATAAATGCACAAAATGAGCCAAAAGTCATCAGACATGAAGCATATAAAGAACAGACTTACAAATATGCACCCACATAAAGTGTAGTGAGACTACACTTCCGGTCTCTCACTAACTGAATAGCATCCAGCAAATCACTCTTCTCCTCTACACACTCTAGTTAACTTATATTTGTAATATGTGCATGCATTACAATTTCTAAACTGATAGAGGACTAACAATGGACACTTAGATAATAAGTACAATCCCACACAGATATAAGCACTTGAGATGTCAGCTGGAAACCCCTTGTACAGGTAGCACATAATGTTGAGTATATTTCAAAACCTCAAGATAATATATAATGAAAATCAGTATACCTGAGCCTAATTACTGCTTTAAAAACATATCTGGAAAGACAGGCAACTGTCTGAAGTATTCAGCATAGTAACCACTGTATCTAACCCAGAAATAGTATCAACTGTTTTATGAGATATGAATACCTACAGTAGTAAAAGTGATTATCCTGACCAAGGTAATATGCAATTGATTTACAGTGAGAGAAGTATTTATTAGGGAATCGTTAATGACATACTAAAGTTTTTTATTTTATTTCTAGAACCTGTCTTCACATAAAATGGGCACGAATTTGATATCTGTATGCATAAGGGTATAGTTACTGTTGCAAATACATCATAAAAGTGTATTTTATTTATTATGTCCATAAAGTTTCATAGACAAAAACAAAGAAATAAAATCATTGTATCATGGTATTGTAAGCAATACAGTCATAGGGAAAGGTGAGAGTAAGTGAAATGAATTGGTGCTTAGGATAATGAAAGTGAGGGACTAATGGGACCCAAAGGACCCAAGTAAAATACAGTCAGATTCTGAGTAAACTCCCTTCAACTCCTCAGAGAGTAATTCTGCTTGGTTTTCACCAATAAACTGCAACAGTCCTTAATTTCTAATCCCAGGCTTTCTATAAGCAGTTTGCCCACTCACACTGAATAGTGTAAGAGGAAAGCAGTAGGAGAAAGTGAATAGATCTGCAAGGACTGATGGGAAATAATTGAATAGTTCCATGAGAAGTGAAGGGTTTGTGATTAGAACCATGGAAGGATGTTACCTTCTTTTCAGAGTACAAGGAGAGAATTAAATGGATTTATGAGAAATGTTGGAGGAGAAATAAATTGAACAAAATATCTCCCTCCCTCTATATCTCCCTCCACTCCCTTGTCCCCACCCTCCCCCTCTCCCTGTCTACCTATCTACACATCTGCTTGAGATGTTTTCCTATAGACACACTGAAGCTGCACATGAGTTCATACTGTAAGTGGTACTACTTCTTTGTTTTACAGGGCCCTCATTCCTCAGGGATAAAAACAAGATCTCTCACTGTTATAGGTATGTGATGAATAATCAGCCCTAGAAATAATTTTGAAAGACACTGAAGTTCACATAAAAATTAGTTTTTGATCTTCTTTTATTTTTTTCCCAAAAATATTTTAACAGTCATTTCCAGGCAGGACTGAAAAGCATGAGAAGTCACATGAGAAATCTTTCTTTTGAAAATTAGTTTCTTTTTTAAAACAGCTCCATAGGTCCTGGGGTTTGAGTGTTTGCTCTGGTTAAGCATCATTGTATTCTTAACAAATCTTGACTTAACCACTCAACATTTCAGTTTTACCCATCACTGCCTTTTGGCATTTAAGCTAAATAAGTAAAATACAATAAGTAATGGGTATACAAACCTCCCTGAGCTGTGAAGAATTTCTCACCCATACTAGCTGTGAGACTTTTTCTTTTCCCTTTGGTTAACCATACACAAACAATGAGCCTCATTCACATCTCATTTAGTCCACAGGAAGTGCACGGTCATGAATCTGGAGTCAACAGGAGAGCTCTTAGACTTTACCTGTAGCCCTGTTGGACTCAGACAGCTGCATTAAGAGAACCTAAATTGGTTAGAATTGAATGCAGATTCAGAGTATCTTCATTCAAACCATCCAATATTTTTCCACCCTTTAGTGAAAAAGGATATATAAGTACAAGATATGAGTAAGCATTGCCAATTAGGACCATTACTAGTGCAGCAGATTAGCACCTAGTGTGTTAAAAAAAAAAATTAGTAAAGGAACAAGTCTATATGATCAGATAAATGAAAAGCAATAGGCATCAATCTTTCACATTTAACACAATAAGAATCTGTTATTCTGACTCATTTTAGTTGCTCACTTTCCCCTAAAGTAGAAAATATAAAGTCTTTTGCTAAAATATCAACATAGATCTGAATCTGAGCTTAAGGGTTATTCTTGGAGGTTTGAATGGATTAATATTCATTATTCTGTCATTTTCCTTTTCTCTTTAAGGGATTCTAGTACTCAGCTAGAATTGGCTAAGCAAGCTATTAGTTGCACGTATGCACCTTATCATTAAATAAGACCACTAAAAGGCCTGTGTACTGGTGTTCTGATCTAAAATTAGAGCTCTCTGCTATTACTACAATAGCACAAAAAATGAATAAACAACTCATCATTTTGACATTAGATGAAAATAATATTGGAAAAAATCACATGAAAATGAATATTAAATATGAATAAATTAAATATGATCAACAGTCACTCAGCAGAGAAAATAAAAAATAGCTTTTGTAGGAGCACATTACAAAGATAAACCAGCCAGTTAACTTTTGAATAAATCACTTTTTATCCACTTGTTGTGACATACAGCCATGGAAATGGATAACTTCAGAACTCTAGGTCCCCATGAAAAATATCTTTTTCAGAGGTGGCCTGTGCCTTAAATCAGATACTGTGTGAAAACTACTTACAATTTTTTTTGTTATTTCCTCCCCTGCTCCAGCTTAATAAGATTCCATCCAAACACCAGTTTCAACTTCTAATGCGAGCAGATGGCAAAAAGCAGTGACCACAGCAATTATAGGATAGTACACAGAAAACAGAGAACCAAAAAGACAATGAAGGAAATCTGGACATTTTTTCATTATCTGGTATTTAAGCAGGGCACCTTTCCGATAAAAGGGAAGGATTTTCTCAAGGTTATTTATTCATTTACCAGTAATCAACCAGGTTCAGATAGTTAAAATCCTTGGTATCCAGAGAGTCAGTAAGAGGCCTCATGCATATGTTCTACTTTATGTTGCTCATCTGCAAAACAATGAGGCTTGTAATGATGTGAAAGGTTTAATGGACTCTCTCCTGGTTTGTCTTCTATCCAAGCTGATCGTTATTTGTGTAGTGTAATCTTCTTAAGACTGTAGTTCCCGCAGGGAGATGAGCAGGAAACGACTGGGCCCTGGATAGCAACTCATGTCAGGGATCAAGGATCATCCAGTTAATAGTTTTACATTTAGAATTCCCTAATAGTCTGGTTCTAAAGAGCAGCTTGCTAACACCTAGAGCTGGTTTTGGTTATTTTGTACGAAACCAAATTCCTTTAAGTGTCACCATTTGAAAATTACTTAAATACAGTTCAGAAAGTAATATCAGTCAGTTAATTAATATCTATTACCTTATTATTATCTAGACTCAAGGAGGCTGAGGCAATGATGAAGGTATTTAGCACATTAGCAGGCCATTATGTGGCAAAGGAAAAAAAAAAGGAAAAGAATAATCAAGAGAGACAGTGTCTATATTTGACACAGCTATTCAGGAGAGGTGATATTTTGATGCACTGATTAAGATACAACTTTCCCTAAAAATTGAGGCTTACCTGAATATTTGTTTTGAAATTAGTAGGAAAGAGGAGTTGAAATCCCATAGGCATCTTTGAAACTCTGAACCTGAATATTTAACACTAACTATCTGAGACATTAATATTTTACCTTTAATCTTCTTTTTATTCTTAAAAAATTGCAAAGGAAATGAAAATTAAAAAAAATATCATCTCTGTGGCCTTTTCTTTGCATCTTCTGTTGTCTGTGGAAAGAAGCAATTAGCCATTGCATGCTTCCAGTAGGTATCAGAAAGATGTCTTTTCACATACCATTGGCTGTGTCACATTTTCTTCTAAACTTACTTGTAGTCCCAAAATTAAAGGCCAAGTTAGTGTCATCAAATAAAATCATGAAGCTGTGATATTTCCCTTGGGAAATCTGTCACTTCATAGAGAATTGTTTTAGATCAGGGTGAAGAAAATAAAACTGTTTTAAGGAAGGAACAGCTTACCAAAAAATAGACTCTGAGCAAGATTAATACGATTCATTGATTCACAGAGTGAAAGGCCAGGACAACTGCCTTACCTACTTTGACCCGCTCCAAACCATGGGACATTGCATTCATGTACTTTACCTTGTATGGAGCCCAGTTACTTGTGTATGACTGCAGCAAAATTTGTGCTTTGCTAAAGCCCATCATCAGGAATTCATGCAACTTTGAAATCAAAACATCAAGAGAAGAATCCCATACATTTCTTCCAAACACTTTCAATCATTTTTTTGTGATAACTAGTTCTCTGTTGTGAGTAAACATGTAATTTCTCTTTTGAATGTGTCAAATAGCTTCTGTTATGCCCTTTGCTCCTATTATTTTAGAGAAGTGCCATTAGCATAGGTTTTAGAGTGAGGTAGGAAAGTAATTAGGAGGTCATCTAATGCAAACCTCAACTTGCAGACAGGACAAAATCAATATAAAATCTCTTTTTTTTTTTTAAGAAGAAAAAGAATTGTGTAATGTAATTTCTAGTCCTCTCTTCGGAAAGGAATCAGAAGTATGTTGTATCAATTTCATTCTATCACTATTTAAAAAAAAAATAGGTTCCAAAACTGCACAAAAACTACTCAAAAGTACAGGTCTAATGAGTGCTATGCATCTAGCAGGTTATAATATACAATTACTCCTTTTTGCTGCATCTCCACTCAAATAACTTGCATGCATTTAATTTTTCACTTTGCCTTTAAAAATATTTTCAGAACACTGATTTCCAATACATGCTTTCTTTTTTATTAGCCAGTTCTTTTTCATGTGCGCAATTTTCCATATGTAATGTACAATCCTTTTCCTGTAATGATATTTGTCTTATGAAAACATTTATGCAGACCTTGATATATGGGCTCATTTGATTGCATGATCCAGATATTTTAGAATTATCCTTTTGCCATCATTGTGGCATTTGTGCAGCTACAGATTTCATTCAGTGGGATTTTATGTTAACTTCCAGAAAAACTAATCCAGATTTTCATATACATGTATTTTTGTTTCTCTTCTGCCCTTTCTTCAGTGTCCCCCAGATACCTCAACTTGTTTTTCTTCTTTTGGTCTACACCAGACCACTGGACAAAACATTTCACAAACTATTTCACATTTCACCTTTAGGCAGATCAACATTTGTGGATCCACCTTTGCTTTAAAGATTTGGTCCCTCCTGCTTGATTAAAATCTTGCCTTGTCTCCCTGACTACTGGTCTGATTTTTTAAAACACAAACTGAAGGTGACAAAAATTAAGGAGGGTATGGATTTTTTTTTAATTGTTCGTTTTGGTGGTTTTGTCTTTTTTTTCCCCAGGTCTTTATAATTTTCCTCTTTTGAAATTTTCTCTCAACATTATGACTCCGTCTCTCATCCCTGAAGGCTGTAATCCTATGAGACTCAAAACTTCATGATGTAACTAACTCCATCATCTTTTTATATTGTCAGATTCTAGGTACAGGAACCTTCAGTACAACTACTTTCCACTACAAGCTGTTTCTTTTCACATACAGCTACACTAATAAAGATTTCATTCAGGATCTCACCTTATTCAAAGTGCTTCAGCAAAATATCATTTTCATAGCTCATTGCTATGATAATGACTGTCCCCTATATGCATCTTTCTATTCATTCTACTTCTATCACACCAACTAGAGATCACCTAATTTTAAATCCAAGGTTCTTTGGAGTGAACATCTGTTCAGTCTTTCTTGTTTACTACTGAAATGTCAGATCCCATCTCTGCTTGGTATTCCTACACATTCTGGAAAATGCATTTGTATACTGCTCTATGATAATACTTGCTGCTTAGAGCTTCCTAAATATCACTTGACTGTGCTTCTGCAGTTTCATCCTCACTAATTCCTTTTGCTGCTTATAAAAGTCTTCGCAGCTGTGAACCGTCTTACTTGCACACTGACCAGAAGTATCTCATTTTTCTTTTTCTTCCAGTACCCCTCCCCTTCTCCTCTCTCCCAGCTTGCACGTACCTTAAGGTTTTTTCACTGACAGACAGCTGATTTACTGAAACAGGGACTCTTGGCTTGTGATTGTGTCTATACAATGCATAGCACAAATGGGACCTGGCCCACTGAGTGGATCATCCATAACCCAAATCAAAGATTAACCTGAAGGTCAGAAGTCTCATTCCAAGTCCTGAAACATTTTGTGTTTTCTGTTTATTTGTTTGCTTGCTTGGTGGATTTGGTTTTTTTAGAGAAATAGGAAATGTTACCAGACTTTGCACTCCATGAAATTAAGAGATCTATAGGTGTAGAAAACTGAGAAGATGGACGTTCAAGAAAATAAAAGGGAATAAATTACTTTATTATATGCTGGGGGTTTTTTAGATGAACAGAGATTAAAATTTCTCATTAAATGCAATTCGATTTTCTAATAACAATCTCCTGGAGGAAAATGTCAAAATATTTCAAACCCTAATTTTTGTTCTACTTGGTGTCTGTTAAAGAAAGGTGTGAAAAGAAATGAAAGTATCACTAGGGAAAATGTGAAGAATAGAAACTGAAATACCATTAGAACTTCTCTCGCCCTTAATTTTCTTTGTTGTTGTTGTTACGAAACAGAAAATTAAGGAACAAAATTTTCCTCCAAAATTAACATTAATAGCATTTTTTCTCTTTCTGATTAAAAACTTCCAAACAGAAAATACTGGCCTGTCTCATGCATTTGTATTCATGATGCTTTGAAAGGGTTTAAAAGCTCCTAATCGTGTAATTGTTATTTTATATAACTGCACAGTCTTGTCATAGCTCTCTGCTTCATTCCATTACTAGCTGTGTACATACTGCAATTACTTACACATTTGAATGAGTCAGTGGTCAATACCATTATTGTTTATATTGTCACACCTTTGTTTCACAATATCATGAATGTCCCAAAACTCTTCTAAAATCATTTAATGTAATGTAATGGCCCGTCTTTGAGAGCGAAGATTTGGGAAAGGTCATTAACCCTTCGAGCCTGCGCAGTGGATTTTTTAGGTGAGACACAGCGTGCGCTGAACTGAGCCCACCCTTTA